>NC_063348.1:4348761-4390808 GCF_021869965.1 Rhincodon typus
CAGAGGAGCAGGAAAGCTGACGTTTTGGGTCTGGACCCTTCTTCAGCTTTCCTGGTCCTCTGATGCTGCTTGGCCTGCTGTGTTCATCCAGCTCTACACCTTGTTATCTCTGATTCTCCAGCATCAGCAGTTCCTACTATCTCTGCATTGAATTCAGGGTTTTTTTTAGCATTTTTACAAAGTCTGGCTTCATCGACTGGTATACTCTTAATTTTGCAATCACTGTCCCTTCTTACCATATTCTGCCTATCATCACCTTTATTGTTACCTCCTATTTCTTTGCCATTCCCTTTAATTTACTCAATCTTGCCCAACATGACCCCTTCCTCCCTCTACTTAGTTTAAAACACTACTTTCGTGGTTATATGACTCACTAGAACACTGGCCTCAGCTTGGTTAAGGTGAAGTCCATCACAGTGGCACAGTCCCCTCTTACTCCTTACTTAAGTCTTATGAATCAGAACACAATTCTCCCAAATGCTCGTTGAGTTGGTCATCATGTCCATGGTGGGAAGGATAGATTCCGTAGTTCAGACCATGCCGAATTCCAAATGCAGCTAACTGTGAGAGTAACTGAAAATTCTGATAGGCAGTGCACCTCTGTCTGGAACTCTTCACAAAAGGACCTTAAAACAAGAGAATGCCGAGGGTTGCAGCTCACTTAAGTTTGATAGTTATCCAGGAAAAGATGGAAGATGAGAAACCAACTCTAACACAGTGTAGCTGTTAAACTGAGTTCACAACTCTACTTACCCACCTGTACCTGCTACAGACCCAATGCTGCCAGATCAGATGCCAATTCCAACCAATTCTGGACATGATTCAATCTCAACGTCCTCAATTTCCATCCCTCCTTACCCTAAGCACTCATATACTGAACTTGCACCCTACCCCCTCATCCTCATTGTACCCTGTCCCCTGAGCTATTCACCTGTCACCAGACCCTCTCTCTTATCTTATGTACTTAACCTTCCTTTGTTGACTTTGGGGCATTTATTTCCTGAAATATTGCTGCAAGTGCAGTTAAAAAAAAGGGCCATACCTCAGCTTGCAATGCTGCTCCTTTACTGAGTGGATCTCTCCTTTGGTTTTCTCTGATTATCACTTTTGGGACACGCTAGACTCTGAATTCTATTTAGGAAACTTATCAACAGTTAAGCGATTAGTTTTAATGAGGATTACCATCAGCTGATGCGTTCCAACAACAGTTAGAATTTCTGGGCCCACGTCTCCTGTGCCCTAAAATTCACGAGCCAAAGAAAACAACCTCTCAGTTTCTAGAGTGTTAAGCCCCATCTGAATCTTGTATGTTTCAATGAGACTACCTCTCATTCTTCTAAACTCCAGGGAGTATATTCCCAATTCGCTGTATTTAGCCTCTAACCATAAGACTATCCAATCTTCTGAGAAACCAATCTGCTGACTCATAGAATCTCCTACAGTGTGGAAGCAGGCCATTCAGCCCATTGAATCCACACCAACCCTCAAAAGAGCATCCTAACTTATCCTGCATTTCCCATGGCTAATCCGTCTAGCCTGCACACCCTTGGACACTATGGGCAATTTAGCATGGCTAATCCACCTAACCTGCACATCTTTGGACTGTGGGAGTTAACTGGAGCACCCAGAAGAAACCCACGCAGACATGGGGAAAATGTGCAAACTCCATTCAGAGAGTCAACCGAGGATGGAATCAAACTCGGGTTGCTGGTGTTGTGACGCAGCATTGCTAACCACTGAGCCACCATACTGCCCTAATTGTATTTTTTTTTAAAATTCACTCATGGGATGTGGACATAGCTGTCTGGACCAGCAGTTATTGCCCATCCCCAGCTGCCATTGAGAAATTGGTGGTGACCTCCCTTCTTGAACTGCTACAATCCACTTGCTGTAAGTGCAACCACAATGCAGCTGATGACAGAGTTCCAGGATTTTGACGTAGCAACGCTGAAGGAGTATTTCCAAGTCATGATGCTGAGCAGCTGGGAGGGGAAATTGCTACTGATGGTTTGGGAATATATTTGCTGCCGTTGTCCTTCTAGATGGGTTTGGAAGGTGCTGTCCAAGGAGCTGTGGTGAATTTCTGCAGTGTATCTTGTAGATAGTATGCAGTGCTGCCACTGACCATCAGTGGTGGAGGGTGTGAATGTTTGTGGATGTGGTGCCAGTCAAGCGGGCTGCTTTGTCCTGGATGTTGTCAAGGTTCCTGAGTGTTGTTGGAGCTGCACTCATGCAGGTAAGTGGTGAGTGCTCCATCACACTGCTGAATTGGGTCTTGTAGATTGCTGGACAAGCTTTGGGGAGTAAGGAGGTGAGTTACCTGCGACAGGATTTCTAGCTTCTAAAACACCCTTGGTACCACAGTATTAATATAGCTAGTTGAGTTCAGTCTTTGGTCAATGGTAGGAAGGGAGAAGTATGGTTGAGGGTGAACATTGTTGGTAGGCAGGGAGTTTATATTGCTAACAGTGGCTGTTCTTCATTGGAGTAGGAGTGATAATGAAATGCTTTGACACTCCAGCTGATTTACATCAAGCTGCATTCCTCAGAAGGCTTTACACCTGATCAGAAAAACTCTAAGTAAATCTACATGAAAAGTTCAGGACAAACAGCTCAAGCTTCCCAGGAAATAGCCATCTCACCTACTGTCATTGGGGATTGATCAGGGACCAGGTAACACTTGCAATCGGAAGTTTAAACTTCACATGCAAGTACTGCACGTATGCACATCGGGACTTCCTCAAGATCCTGAGATACAACAGCAACTTCAGTCGACTCATTCGCTGCTATCTACCAGAAGATTTGGGCGATTGATTGTTTTATCCCTTAGTCTTCAAACTCAAGGTAACACAAACCTCATTATGCAACTAGTCCTAAAAATGTAACCACCAAGACTGTGTGTCATTCAGTCAAAGATGGAACTAGATTCATTGGAACTGATTAAAATATACTACAGGGAAAGGAGCTGGCTGTGTGCTGAGACACTGGTAAGTGGTGAATGTGTTTTCTACACAACTTTTTAACATAGTATACCAAATAGTGGTGAAGTTAATGATTTATGGAAAAGGCAACATAGGTAGGTGAACAATTTAAATAAATAATTAAAACTTCTTAAGGATGTCGGTTCAGGTGTATGGCAAGGCTGCAGTATGTGGGAGCTCCTGGATACCAATGTGATCCAGGGCATATAGCCCAACAGTGATTGTTTGAGCTGAAGCTATTTGAACAAGGAATGTAGTAGTTTCAGATGACAATGTAGTGAGCATGGATTGACACCATTCTCTGCCACAAACAGCAAAAGTCCAGTTGGCTGTGCTGCCTGCCTAGATGGCTGCCCTTTCAGTACAGAGATGAGGAGATTTTTTTTTTCTCAGAAAATTATGGTACGTTGGAACTCTCTGCCTCAGAAGGTGGTGGAAGCAGAGCCACAGAATATTTTTAAGACAGAGGTGGATAGATTATTTTCAGGCAGGGGAATCAGAGTTATCGGGATAGATGGGAATGTGAATTCTGAAACAGGATAAATTCAGCCCCAATTTTGTTGAATGAAGGAACAGGCTTGAGAGGCCAAATGGTCCAGATCTGCTCCTATTTCATTTGTTCATATGTATCAGATCATCAATTTTGGATCAAGTAGAGAAAGTTTTCAGTATATTTCTAGGTTGCGAAAAGTTAGAAACAGTGAAATTCCAAAGAGATTTTTTGTGGGGGATGTCTATGAGAAAGGAGTCTTGGACTCAGGGACGTAATTCTAAAATCAGAGCCATGCCACTGAGTCACAGAGCTGTACAGCATGGAAACAGACCCTTTGGTCCAACTCGTCCATGCCAACTAGATATCCTAAATTAATCTAGTCCTATTTGCCACCATTTGGCCCATATACCTCTAAACCCTTCCTCTTCATTTACCCTTCCAGATGCCTTTTAAATATTGTCATTGTACCAGCTTCCACCACTTCCTCTGGCAGCTCATTCCATTTACGCACCAAACTCTGCATGAAAAGGTTGTCCCTTAGGTCCCTTTTAAATCTTTCTCCTCTCACCTTAAACCTATTGCCTCTAGTTTTGGATTCCCCAACCCCAGGAAAAAGACCTTGTCTATTCACCATATCCATGTCCCTCATGCTTTTATAAACCTCTATAAGGTCACCCCTCAGCCTCTAACACTCCAGGGAAAATAGCCCCAGCCTAATCAGCCTCTCCCTGTTGCTCAAAATGTCCAACCCGGGGAACATCCTTGTAAATCTTTTCTGAATCCTTTCAAGTTTCACAATATCCTTGCTATAGCAGGGAGACCAGAATTGAACACAATATTCCAAAAGTGGCCTAATTAATGTCCTGTACAGCTGCAACATGACCTCCCGACTCCTATACTCAATACATTGACCAATAAAGGCAACATACCAAATGCCTTCTTCACTATCCTGTCTACCTGCGATTCCATTTTCAAGGAACTATGAGCCTGCACCCCAAGGTCTCTTTGTTCAGCAACACTCCCCAGGACCTGCCTTTCCAAAATGCAGCACCGCACATTTATCATAATTCAACTCCATCTGCCATTCCTCAGCTGATTGGCCCATCTGATCAATATCCCATTGTACTCTGAAGTAACCTTCTTGGCTTTCCAAAAAATATGTAAAGAAACAGTTTCTCTTGCAAACTTGAGCCACGACCGGCCTGTTCTGTCCACTTAGGAAGGAAATGAAAAATTAAGTGCAGTAAGAAAAGATTTTTTGAGAACGGTTCCAGTTTTAGCAACTTCAGTTCCATGGATAGATTGTAAAAATTATGTTTGCTTTCCCTAGAAAAGAAAAGGGTTTAGACGAGATTTGATAAAAATGGCCAATTTCATGAAAGGTCTAAACAAAGTAGACAGAAAGAAAGAGTCAAGAACCAAATGTCTCCAATTTAGTAAAAGGGAAAAGAGTCAATTGCCAGTAAGTGATTAGGATCAGGAATCATAGAATCTGTACAGTGTGGAAACAGGCCCTTTGAGCCAACAAGTCCACACCAAACCTCAGAGCATCCCACCCAGACCCATCCCCCTAATCTACACCTCCCTGAACACTACAGGCAATTTAGCATGGCCAATCCACCTAACCTGCACATCTTTGGACTGTGGGAGGAAACTGGGGCACCTGGAGGAAGCCCACACAGACACAGGGAGAATGTGCAAACTCCACACAGACAGTTGCCCAAGGTTGGAATTGAACCCAGGTCCCTGGTAATGTGAGACAGCAGTGCTAACCACTGTGCCACAGTGCTGCCCATGGAATACCTTACCCAAATGTGTGGTGAAGCTAGATTCACTTATGGCTTTCAAAAGAGAATTGAATATGCACCTGAAGAGAACCAGTATGTGTGGTGAGGGCAGAGATGTAGGATGAGCTAAATCACTCTTGAAGAATGCTGGCATTGATGTAATGTGTCAAATGCCTCCTCTCTTATTGTAACCAACCAACAAAAACAAAGGAGGTACCTTTGAGAACGCAGCCAGCTGGACAGATATGGATAGATTAAGAGCTGAAAAGGAATAACAATCAGAGGGAAAATCTGGTACTGCTTTAAGTGGTTATCAGGAAAATGCCAAAGAACGTTAACAAGTTCCTTGTCCTACAGTATCAAAACTATACAAAGGCTAACTTTGTGTCTGATCACTGGTGAAACCAATAACGAATATTTATCAATGTTCAGTCCATTGAATAATTAATCCTTGTGCATGCAAAGAGGCAGCAACTGCAGTATCAGCACAAAGCTGACATTAAAATCTGGCTTCAGGTCAGGGCATGAGATGATTGTTTGCAACCAGAGTAGAAAATTCCTGAAGGTCAGAAAGACTGGCAGTGCGAACATTGTCCCCAGTCACAAACACCTGTTGTCCCCCTGACCTCAGGATCCCTCTTAAGAATGTGAACAGGCTTTGTCCTGATCCCCAGTTCAGTTCTATGGGTGTCCTTCCCATACTGGAATCTGGTACTGTTGGATCCACTGGAACCATCTCCCCAATACATTCATACTCCAACATCCTTCTCACATCTAATACAAAAGCAACCCAGTTCTCTAGACAAGTCCACTCCTCCACATGTAGTCAGACCCTAGGATTCCCACATAAATATTAGCAAACTCCTGGTACTTTTCTCTCCAATGATTCTAGACATAGGGCTGTTTGCAAAAGCACCAGACTCTGGACTTCACTTGTGCTCCCAAATCAATGGAGCAGCTTCCAGTGCTTTCACATCCTGAGATTCACTATCAGTGGTACCATTTCCTTGGTGCTGAATCTACAATGTTGCCATTTGGTGCATAAGTCTCCAATGTTGCAGAATCTTAGCATCCCCATAACTGTTGTCAAGCCCTACAGATTTATTTTATCTCCTTACTACTATTAAACCCGTTTGCTGTAACTACCTTATACTGAATGTTATTATCAAGTATATCCAAGGTTTTAAAGAAGGAAATTGTTTTTTTTAAATGAGAAAGAGTGAATTGTTTACTGTACCTGGAAGATTTTAAGCATATGTCCTCCAGTACATTCAACACTTTTCTGCATATTATAGTAAAAGACTCTCAGATACAGTTTATACAACTAAATAGATTTATTTCTGTGCTGTGCCTGGAGGCAGATCCATGGTTTATTGCTGGTGTTTTACCATGAACTGTTTTATGTTGGATTTTGTCAGTGGTACCTTGCCTTCACTTTGCATTATCTGGAACAAGGTGAGGATGCAGAAAATAATGGGGATTGAATCTGCACTGTTGATGTTATTATGAACTTTATGTTACCCAGCCCCTAATTTAACCAGCCCCTAGTTTTTTAGATGGAGTCACAAATGTCAATCCCTGGAACAGTGGCAAAACAAAATAAAAGCATTTTATCTGAGTTATTCAGTTACGGTAGTCCTGATAGTACATTATATGCTATATAGCATAACGCTACTGGTCACCACAAGGACCACCACAGAGGGACCCATAAGTGATCAAGAAGAAAGAATCACTTTACAGTATCATTGTTATTTTCATCTTGTCCTAAAACAGGCATCTTCTTCATATTCCTCTCGGACAATTCTAAAACATCACCAGACTGCCTTTATATAATCCATTTAACATAGTAAAATTATTCCAATTTGCCTCACAAGGAGTTAAAATTTGACACTAAGCCACATAAAGCTGTATTAGAAGTGGTGAAGTAGATTTTAAGGAGAGGCTTAAAGGAGGAGAAAGGTGTACAGATGCAGAGATGTTTTGAAATGAAAATATGGAGCTTAAGGACCAGACAACTGAATTCATAACTGCAATTGGTGAAACAATGCGAATTGAAGGTGTGCAGTGATTTCTGAAGGCCATAGGGCTATAGCCACTTACAGAAGTAGAGAGGGCGAGACTATGGGGAGAACTGAACATAAGGAAGACAAGTTTTAAATCAAGATATTATCAGACTGGAAGCCAATGTAGGCCAATGTGGAGAGAAAGCAGAGTCAATATTCCGGATCCAGTGATCTCTCTCTAGATGCTGCTAGATCTGCTGAGTTTCTCCAGCTATTTCTGTTTATGTTTCAGATTTCCAGCATCCACTATTCTTTGTTTATTGTTTAGCTCACAAGTATATTGGGGTGATTACACAGGACTTGGTGAAAGTTAACAAATGGGCAGTAGACTTTTGGTCAAAATATAATATGGAAATATGGTTTAAGTGAAAAATGTATGTAGGTGAGTAGGTATTAGGGAAATAAAACAATATGTTCAAAATAAATAAGGTGCATGTGAGAGTAGATATTCTTTGAAATTATATTTTTTGTCTCTATTGTGGCTGCAAAGTCAACCATTTTGCATACTTGGTTGCTCATGAAATAAAATGTTGGAATTCTGTGTAAGTCAATGAAATTTTTATTAAAATTCCTAAACACCTCCATCACTTTTTATTAAAAAGTTACATCAAATAATTTGACATTGCATCGTATTGAACAAGGCTCTTAGAAATGCCAACATCCTCTTGGTCTTTTGTAAACTAAGCTTGTAAAAGTGTGACTAAGACCTTATTTGTTCCTATTAAACATGTAATATGCCATATGCTATAAGCACTCCAGTGAATTAATTTCATGTTTTTCAGTCAATTGTGAAACATATATGGGAAGTTTCAGTTTGTCTAAATGTTCTGACTGATATGTCTCAGGTCATAGAGGATAGGCAATGATAGAGGTCTGTTGTGACTTGAGCAGTTATTCTTCTTCAGGCCTTCATATACTGTAGGGGTTTTATTAACTAAAGAAGTGAAAGGGTGCTAGATATACCTAAACTTCAAGTCACCAATCCATTCTGTGGCAATGTTTATTAATTAGTTATTTTTACATTTAATGGACTTATATTCAGTACTGTCTATGAATTCTCAGCCTTTTTTGGGGCTGTGCCACTTCCTTGAGGAGATTAAGTTTACCAGTGCTGGCCAACATTATTTTGCTGTAAGGGAAGAGGAGTGAGTTAGTAAAAAAGCAGTGACGTTATGAAAATACTTGTGGAACTTCTGTAAGCTGTCATGATGCAGATAAGGGCCCTTTGGAGAGTAATTATTTCCCTTCACTGGGCTTTCTTACACTAAAAATAAACATGTTTGGACTTTTTCCTGGGCGCCGGGACTACAATCACTTTGCAGACCACAGTGACAATAAGGTCAATTAGAAATGGCAAAAAAATCATTTCAACTGGTAGAGAGGCACCACCTCTCCATCAGTCACAATTTCCATACATTAAGGTAACAAAGAGGCAGCTTGCCACAGTCTCTGCTGGAGTTCGAAAAGGAAGGTTTGGGTCAGGCACAAATGCAGTGATGTACTAGAGGCAATCCAAACTTAAGAGAGTCTTTGTTTGCAAGTCTCTTGTTCCCGGTACTTCTGTAAAGTAAATAAACTGATACTTCCATAAAGAGTAATTATGAATTTGTGATTCAGACTTATCCCATTCAACAAGCTTATTCTCATCATAAAACATTCACTGGCCTATCCGAATTATTTTAAAGATTTTTTTGATACAGATAATTTTATCTGTTATTTATTTGTTATTTTATTTGTTCCATGGATGTGTTACTCTGGAGTAAAATATCTTTTCCTAATCTCTTCTCATTCCAAGTTTTTTTAGTGAAGTTCTCTGCTTAAAGTCGAAGTAAAAAATTTAAATCTATGTTGGGTAAGAGCTAATCAGAATTCAACACACATCAGCTATATTTTTTACCTGAGTAACATATTCATGACAACCCCTTTCTCAAGCAGTTGTGTCTTCTAATTTGACCTGAAAGAGCAAATATAGGCAAGACTCATGAAAAAGTTATGTTTCATCAGAGCTGCAGATATGCGACTGAAAAACTGGAAATTAATCTGTTCAGACTGAATTTTCTGCTCACATTTAATTACAGACAGACCATACGAATGACAAGCAGGATACAGCAAATACAAGATTTAACTTATAAACAGGGTTCAGTAGTAACAATACATCAGAATAAAGTACAGCAGAGTACAAAAATAATTTGCTACAATGCAAAATAGTTTCTCAAGTCTTGTTATTGTGAAAATTGTAATACGCAGTTTCAACAGCTTTAGGAATAAGAGTTCAAAACCATTCAAATTCTTGAAGTGAAGATTTCAGCAGGTGAGTTCATACACAAACTGGACAACGTAACTAATGGTAGGGAGGCTTAGGAATAGCTGGACGATACAAATAAGATTGGTCTCCTGCTACCTGTCGTTAATCAGAATCCACACCCCTTTCAACCCTCAGCAAAGGGAAAATAGGCATAACATATTCTTACATAAGCAAAAATCATGCATTTATTTAGCATTTGTTATCATCTCGGAGTGTCTCAGTGAACCACACAACTGACTAATTTTGATTTTTGAAGTTTAACAGTAATTCTGTTCACTTCAAGATGCCTCGCAGTAAACATGATAAATGGTGATTTAATCCGATTTTGCCCCAATGAAAAATGTTAGCTCTCAGGACAACTCCCTACTCTTCTTCAGGAAAAATGTCCTCAGTATAAATTCTTCTCTAAAAGCCTATGGGTAACTTAGTACTGCATTAAGTTGTATTTTTACATTTGATGTCAATTTTTAAGCTGCTGGAGATGACTGGCACAGGTATGAGTAACGGCTGTGAGTGATGCTGTGCAGGTAATCTATGTCATTATTGTGGATAGGTAGCAAGTGTGAATGGCATTGGTTGGTGCTGGCGTAAATGTACTGGCTGGCCCAGTCTGTAAACAAATCAATGCTGATTGCTAATGGTGCCACTAGTAGCTGGAGCAGGATAGATGTGGGTGGTACAAACTGACTGGAACAAGGTGTAAATACTGTAACTGGTTTACAGTAGGTATGAATGGCAGACGTTGTGTGCATGACCCAAAACTGTTAAATAATGAGTTTTTTTTTGTTCTTTAATGGGATGTCAGTGCCACCAGCAATGCCAGCAATTTTTTTACTAAATCAATCCCACTGTCATTAGCTATAGCAAGAGTGAATGCCACAGGTTGAATCATTGTTTCATTTCTCAGAGGGCATCTTGGAATCCACTTGGACATCTCAAGAGGTATCTACTAGAAATCAAAGCTTATCCATGATGGAGACCTCTAATTGCTTCCCTGAGCGAACTCTTGCTGGGCTACAGTTTGAAAGGCACTAGACACACTATGTTCAAGTGATTTTGTCTGAAGTTAGACCCAACAGCTCTTTTAATCATCACAGTTGGATCATCACAGTTTAATCTTCACATCTTATCTTCTCCCAACATCCATAGGAGTACTTGCCTGCAGGGATTGTCAATGTTTTAGGTGACTTCATAAGCTCTCAAACCCATATGACAGGCTTGAACTCCTGCTAGCTGTTATTCTCTCAAATAAGAAAGAATGAAAGAGAAACAGAAAGGCAGAGGCAATGATCAAAAAGCATTGGAGAGTAAGAAACGAGCAGACAGGCTAGAGACAAGAGTTAATTCAAACAGATCAATTATATGGGGTAGATCTACTGAGCCTTCAATCTGTAGCAGAAAAGTAGACCACTGCAAGTGTAAATCAGAAAATTGTGAGTGAATTGCCTCTAATTTTCCAAGCTATTTTTGTTTGGTTTACTAATTCTCTTCTTTGGTGAACTGTTTACAAAGATTGGCTCTGCCAGAGCCCAAGAAAAGTGTATCCTGCCAAAAGAATGGATAATAAGGAGATGAGATTGCAACACAACATTAACTTTGTATCTTTCATTCTCTCTTAACTTAGGGATTGTCACCATTGTCATCGTGGATGAGTTCGGCAAACTCAACACAGACTAGTAACTGAAATGGGGATCGCATGGTCAATGTTATCAATCTATAGTGAAGCCAAAGTGGGCTGGTAATTTTTCTGTTCTGGGTATTGCAACATGTGATGTGAGGAGGTTTGACAGTGGTAATAACGTTTACAGCATCTCATACCCAGGATCTTTAAGTTTGACATCAGTAAAACTTTCTGTGCAGATTACAAAGTTAATCTTGAATGATTGAGGAATGGAGAGATTGGATTGTAGGAACTGACCGTAGAAAAGACACATTAGGGGATGCGATTGCTATTTTTAGGATTCAGGGGGAATTAAATAAATTGATCATGACAAGCTGTTTCATTCTATCCAGGACAGTTTAACTAGATGGCATGCCCACCTTTGAAGGAAGGTCAGTTTATAATTAATTTGAGGAAACCTCATTTTAGTGAGCAAGCAGTAAATCTATAGAAGGGCTCTCCAGGGAAATTTTAATTTCCTTCTAACTACAAATAAAAAAAATTAACAGGAGAGCATTTAGCACAGCAGGAAACAAAACAAAATGGAGATTCATATAAATACAAAGTTAATTCCGCAAAGGCTGACCATTTAGAGGTTAAAGCCAGACCAGATAGATGCGGTTATGAAACACTTAAAACTCTCAGATGCTGAATTTTTCCAAAGATTATATAGTTGTAATTATAACTCAAAATACATGCCTTATTTGGTTATTGTTTATTCAAAGATATATCTGATGCAATCAATTAATATTTTAATCGTTGCCAAACGCCTTTGTAAACCTTTTCTGTTTGTCTGTCAAATATATGGTAGTGATACCATTCAAACTGAAAAGCATGATATTTTCATCAAATTGCCACAGCAATGAATTTTACAGCCAGTTGTTATGGTTCCTCAATGCTTGCTGGTACCAGCCATGCCTTTTTAAGAGTTGGCACATCTGTTTGGAGTCATACCTAATACAAAGGAAGGTGTTTGCAGTTGTTGAAGATCAGTCTCAGCCCCGGGTCTTTACGATAGAAGTTCCTCAGGTTAGTTTCCTCGACCCTCCCATCCTCAGCTGCTTCATCAATGATCTTCTTTCCAACATAAGGTCAGAATTGGAGATATTTGCTGATTTTTGCACAATGTTCAAAATCATGCACAACTCGTCAGATACAGAAGCATCTCACTTTCATATGCAGCAAGACCTGGACAACATCCAGGCTGATAAGTGGCAAGGAACATTCACGCCACACAACTGCCAGGCAATGTCTAGCTTCAACAAGAGAGAATCTAACCAATGCACCTAGACATTCAGTGACATTCCTCTCACTGAATTCACCCTTGTCAACATCCTGGGATTACTATTGACCAGAAACTGAACTGGACCTGTCATATAAATACCGTCACTACAAGAGCAGGTCAAAGGCTAGGAATTCTGCAGCAAGTAACTCACCTCCTGATTCTCCAGTGCCTTGTCCATCATACACAAGGTACAAGCCAGAAGTGTGATGGAATTCTCTCCAATTGCCTGGAGATATGCAGCTCTATCAATACTCAAAGAGGTTGTCACCATCCAGGACAAAGCAGCTCATTCCACATTCTTTCCCTTCACCACCACCAGCACAGTGGTACCATTGACAAGATACACTGCAACAGCTCAACAAGGCTCCTTAGACAGCATCTTCCAAACCTGTGATGTCTACCACCGAGAAAGACAATGAAAGACAAGGGCAGCAGATGCATGGGCACCATCCCTTATCTGCAAGTTCCCCTCCATGCTGCACACCATCCTGCCTTGCAACTGTAATGCTATTCCTTCATTGTAACTGCGTCAAAAACCTGGAACTCCCTCCCAAACAGTACTGCGGGTGCATCTACACCCCAAGGATAGCCACAGTTCAGGCTGGCCACTTACCAGCGTCTTCTCCAGGTCAATTAGAGACGAGCTTAGCCAGGTATGCCCACATACCATGAATGAATAAGAAAAAGAAAATGTCTTCACTGAAAACACTGCCTAATATTAGCTAAGTTGGCAATTCTTAATATCAGCTTCTTCTCTAGAAGATACTTACCTTAAGAGATTGTTGCATATTTACCAACAATGAAAGTCACTTACCTATTTAAAGTTTTTGAGATGATTTGTAACTCCAGTTGTGGATGAGGTTGTAGCCATGCTCGCCGAGCCAGTGGTTTCGTTGCAAATGTTTCATGACCCTGCTAGGTAACATCATCAGTGTGCCTCCGGTGAAGTGTTGGTATTCTGGCCCACTTGTTATTTATATACCTTGGTTTGCTGGGGTGGTTGGTAGTACTTCCGGTTCTGTTTCTCAGTGATTTGTACACAGGGTCTAATTCAATGTGTTTGTTGATGGAGTTCCGGTTGGAATACCAGACCTCTAGGAATTCCCTGGTGTGTCTCTGTTTGGCTTGTGCTATTATGGATGTGTTGTCAAAGTCAAATTTGTGTCCCTCGTTGTCTGTGTGTATTGAGACCAGTGAGAATTGGTCGTGTCTCTTGGTGGCTACTTGGTGCTCATGTATCCGTATTGTCAATTGTCTTCTGGATTGGCCTATGTAGTGTTTCTCACAGTCCTTGCATGGTATTTTGTATATTACTCCAGTTTTGCTGGTTTTGGGTATACGGAGTCTTCAAAAGGAATGGATACTCGAAAAGCACAATCCGCTGTTACCTCCGAGACAGACCACAACAGGAAGACACAACACGACCAGACTCACTAATCACCCTACCATACATCAGGGACATTTCAGAGATGACCACAAGACTACTCAGACCCCTAGGTATCAGAGTAGCCCACAAACCGATAACCACCCTACGACAGCTACTGACAAACGTAAAGGACCCCATACCCAAAACCAGTAAAACTGGGGTTATATACAAAATACCATGCAAGGACTGTGAGAAACACTACATAGGCCAAACCAGAAGAAAACTGACAATACGGATACATGAACACCAACTAGCCACCAAAAGACACGACCAATTCTCACTGGTCTCAATACACACAGAGAACAAGGGACACAAATTCGACTGGGACAACACATTCATAATAGCACAAGCCAAACAGAGACATGCCAGAGAATTCCTGGAAGCCTGGTATTCCAACTGGAACTCCATCAACAAACACATTGAATTAGACCCTGTGTATAAATCACTGAGAAACAAAACCGGAAATAACACCAACCATCCCAGCAAACCGAGGCATATAAGTAGCAAATGGGACACAACACTGATGCTTCACTGGAGGCACACTGACGATGTTACGTAGCAGGGGGATGAAACACTTGCAGCCAAACCCACTGGCTCAGCGAGCACGGCTACAACCTCACTTATCTATTCCTTTTATCATAGGTTTTCTTGCTAAAGTTCAAGTTGATGGCCGTGAATGCTGATGATTAGATTACTATTGAACTCATACCAAGAGTCAACATCAACTGTTCCTAGCTCAGATACAGTTTGGGTAAAATCAGTCTAAAACCTCTTGTATATCCAACCAAGATTCCATCCTTCTCTCAATTTGATACAAATTCCACACACTACACCGATTATTGTTTTTTCCATTTTCCACATCAACCATCCTAGGTGTTTCATCTTGTGACATTTCCAATTTTTGTTAATGATGGGCTGTTCTGTTGTTAGTATGTTCTTCCCTAAGCATTTTGACGTGTTTTCTTATAGGAGCCTCCCATCTAGTAACAGAGACCTTCAACCTTTTGTTCTGGCCTGGCTATGAACCATAATTGTAGAAGTGAAATAACAATGGGTCATACCTTTGAAATCCTGTTGGAACAAATGTCCACATTATATTTCAGGATGATAACTCTGACACTGCTCTAATCACGCAGTACAAGTTTTAATATACACTAACCTGTATTATTGACCAATTAAACCACAAGGTAATTCCTTCAAACACTCAGTCATTACATCACTATTGTTAATTTCAGTGTGACCTTCACCTTTTGACACAAAGGACATTGGAATCTCATATTTGTTATGAGGAAGTTCCGAGGAAAGGTCACCGGACCCAAAATATTAACTCTGATTTTTCTTCACAGATGTTGTCAGACCTGCTGAGCTTTTCCAGCAACTTCTTTCAGTTTTTACATTGGAATCTCATATTTGCTATGAGAACTTCAAGTCAACACAAAAGGAGGTTTGAACAGAATATCCCTTCCTTAAATTTTACTTTGGCATCTAAATTCTCTAAAATTATAGAACCACTGTTCTCATTTCAAAGGTGCACTCTCACCCCAGGTTTTTAGCAAACAAATAGCTGGCATTTTCTCGTCATGACCAATTTCCAAGAAGTTGAGACACATTAGTCCCATCGCTTATCAAACTAAAACGTTATACTTTCCCTGCTAATAAGCTATAAAGACTTCCCAATAACTGCAAGCAAGGGAATAACTGCAAGCAAGCCAACACCAGCAATAGAACAAATCATTTTCCTTCAAAATTAAAATGCAGCTTGGAGGATTTTAGCGGAGAGCCATTGTTGATTTGGTTATCTGTGATTCATCCTCCAGTTTAGGCTAACACAACCTCATGTATACATCTGGGGTTGGGGATGGGGGTCAAAGCTATAGTTCAAAGCACATCACACTGTGACAATTTTTAATGCGATATCGGTTTGGACTAAAATCATAATACAGGTGCCTATAGAAGATATTTATTTTACTTTCTACAAACTTCCACATGTTTCAACTTAGTAAAATGACAGGAAAGTCATTGAACACCAGACAGTCAGTTCAAAAATTACATGTGGATTCTATAATAATTTGGATGAAATAATAAATAATAAGACTCTGATATGTTTTACTCAACTGTTCTCTTAGCCAAAGGTGGTGTTTTACTCAAGGAGAAAAACAATTACCCTCACAACAAAACATACAAATATTTAGAACTTCAACGCATATAACATGCCATTCAATCAATTTTCTGGCACACAATATGTAATAAAATAGATTGAATTAAAATCATTTTAATAATTATACTCTCAAAAGTAAACATTATTTCCTCTTATTAGAGATTTCAAAATCTGTTTTACCAAAGTAAGTAGAGCTGAATGAAAAGAATTTAAACTTACATAACACCTCATCCTAATTCTCAGAAATGATCCAAATGTGCTCAGTAATTTCCCACAAAGCACAATGAGTTGAAAAATGCAGTTTGTTTTTGGTGGAGACAAAAAAAAACTGCAGATGCTGGAAACCAAGGTAGACAAACAGGAGGCTGGAAGAACACAGCAGGCCAGGCAGCATCTGGAGGAGAGGTGTGGTCAATGTTTCGGGTGTTACGTTGACTGCTCCTTTCCTCCAGATGCTGCCTGGCCTGCTGTGTTCTTGCAGCCTCCTGTTTGTCTGCCTTGTTTTTGGTGGAGTTTGCGGAAGGAGCCTTGGATGGAAGAACTCCCTGATCTTCAGACAGTGTATTGGGAATTCAACATCCAACTGAATATCTCAACACTGCATGAAGCATGATCCCCACATAGACAGCTTGGGCTAAATGGCCTGTTTCTGTGCTGTATATCGTATGTAAACTGATATATGCGATCCAATGGAAGGAGAACCGCAGTGATCTGTTGCTTTAGAAACTGAAGTGAATTACTTGCAGCTCCTGAGAGAGTGACAAGTATCTATCTATTCAGACATGAAACACAGGTTTACACGCTTATGATAGTTTAACTTCTCCACAATTGCATGAATTGAAAAGTTGTTCTTTAAAAATGAAATGGCTCAGACACTTACATTCATGAAGTCCACTTCAGTGACAATGAACCATTCCGTTTGTAAACCACATACCCACACATTTAGCATCAGCTAGTTTGACAAATGACATAAAATCATATTGGTAGAGAGATTTTTGTGCCACTTTGGTCCATGGCTGCTTGGTTGGCAGGCTGTCACTCATTCTTCTGCTTGTTGGGATAGCTGTCTCTCACACAGACTCAGGGCATGGTGTACAAATTGGTACTGCTCACATGTCTGGATCATACCTCCCCTGAGAAACAACACAACATTCACATCATGTCAGACTCTTGTCAGTTTGCACAATCCATCCAATTTATTTGAAAAAATAACCTCAGAAACCCTCGCTGAACTTTTTTTAATGACCCCATCTCTAAGGCAGGAGCAGTGGAGTGGAGGGTGGGCCTGCCTCAATAGGGCTAGAAGGCCACGACCTGACATTGTGGCCAAGCAACTAGGTTCACAGTTTCCCTTGACCTTGTGAAGCTGCCCTGCCTCCAGCCAGTCATTCAGATAGGCAGTAGCCATCCACTCTCCACAGTGCTACTGAGAGTGGGGGCCACTATGGGACTGCAACATGTTATCATAAGAAGCAGCATGGAGGCTGGATTCACAAGGTGATTTGGCACGGTTCTGGTGAGGGTCAGTTAAGCAAGCCCTGGCAACTGGAATGGGGTGTCCGTGATCACTAAGTCAGGAGTGGAGACAGTGATGGCAATCCCAAGTGATGCCTCCTGCTATGACATCTGATTTTATGCCCTACCCTCAGCGTGTTAACCCACTCCCAATAGATCAGAATATTGTGGACCTATTACAATGTGAGAAAACACTCAAGGTCATAATAGGTTCTAGAAAATTGTGTAGGCTGCACACTCTGAATATAGCATTTTGAAAATAACTCATTTTAGCTGACAGAATGGTCCTTTGGGAACTTACAAAGGCATATTCAAACTCACACCTGTCTAGTACTTGGCCTTCTGTTCACCACGAGCCTTCTGCAGCTGGTTTGGCTGTGAAGGAGCTGGTAACATTGTGGGAATGTCATTGAACTAACAATCCAGACTCACTCAGGCTGACGTTGTGGAGACATTAATTCAGATCACACGATGGCAGCTGGTGGGATTTATGTGATTTGATTTGATTTATTGCCATGTGTACCTAAGTACAGCAAAAACCTTTGTTTGTGAGCATTACAGGCAGATCATAGTAAGCAAGGACATACAGATCATAGGGTGTATGGACAGAGTGAGGCATACAGGTTACACTGCACAGGAGGTGCGTGAAGCAAGATCAACATTAACATTAACATATCAATAAATACATTTGGAATATAAAGTTAATCTCATGGCCATGAGACTGTCATTGAAAGTTACAATAACATCCTTTAGGGAAGGAAAACTTCCATCCTTATGTAGCTTACATATGTGACTCCAACAATGTGGTTGTAGTGAGCTACTCAGTTTCAAAGGTAACAAAATTTTGGCCTTGACACGGATGCCCAAGTCCCAGGATTTTTTTAAAATCACATCCTGATCTCCACCTTTGACCTCCTTGTCCTTTACTCATTTTCAGCGCAACAAAATGTACAAAAGTACATCAATGCTTAAGGGATCAATTGTATCTGCTTCTGTCTGGTGTTAATAGCATTATTACCTGGCATTACTGCCAATGTAGATAAATACATTTTGAAAGGGGACTCAAAGTAGGTGCTGGTTTCAGGTTAAAACAAATGGGAAAATTGGGGCCCCATGACATTAACGAGACCTTGATTGCATTTTAAATTTGGAACTGGACGGTGTATATACAAGAACTAGAGTGGTCCAACAAAAGTGGTATTGACTTACTTCAGTAAGGCCCAAAAGAGCAGGGCAGCAATTATAAGTGTAGTGGGCCAGGAGAGAGTAAGTAATCAGGAAGGAGGGTATGACCGGGAAAAGCATGGTTTAGCAATCAGGAGAGAGGTGGGGAGTTAATTGAGAGGGTAGTAATTGCTGGCTGACAGTAGCAAAATTTGTCTTTAATGGCACCCTGCATGATAAAGACGCCATGGATAGGTAGTACATACACCTAGTTTTCTGGCTGTCTGTGTTCAGGCCAGCTAAATCTAACATAAGGAGTTTCAAACAGCCTATTTGTATTATAGGGATATTACACTGCTGTCAGGCTTGGCTTGCATACCATTTGGTGCCTAAGGCAAATAGTGCATTTCTGGCTCATTGTGTGCAAGTATACCACCAAAATGTTGGATATTCTTGTGTTTATTTTACACTTGCAAACTGGGCACAGCATCATCCAATTTCCAAGCTAATGTTTCATATTACTTTATGAAACTAATTAAATAATTTGTTTTTCTCTTATCCACTGTATGTGATAAATCTGTATATAAACAATTACTGTTTATAAATCTTGAAAATCCTAGTATCAAGGGTGAACTCAGAATCCAATAAGTTGTTTCTGACTCTTTATCCGATTCTGAGATAAAGTCTCTTTAAACTAAAATATAAAAACTGATAACAGCTATCCTGTGGAACTTTCGCCCAATATAAGTTCTTTATATTTATCTTCCAGCTCGTTTCAAAAAGTGAAATACTCTGCTCAGGTTACACAAAACACATACCTTCTACTGAGAAAAATGAACCACCTACAAACCATAATTGCTGTACATTTTTACATGAACAAATGTTGCTGTTATTCTAATTGCTCAGCTCTGTCTTGTTGACAACTATGGATGTCTCTATACAGGACTCTTACAACGTAAGTACTTGTTAATGGAAAGAAACCTTAGAAATGTATTTATTCATGACTTTTAAATCACTTGCAGAAACAAAGTAATGAGACATTCTGTCACCTCATGAGGAAAGGCATTAGTCCTCTAAGACAGAACAGTACAGATGGATGGAGGGAATTTGTGCACACTATCAGTTATGCAGTGTCTGACATTCATGGCAAATTGCAGTCTCAGCAAATGTGGAATAGGTTCTCAAAGTGCATATTTAAATACTAAGTGTTTCCATTAGATTTACTGTACAGTGCAGATTTAATATTCTTGTATTATGTACCTTGTTATAGAGACTCATAGGCTCATTAGTTGTTGTAAAAAGTTAAACTTTCATCTAGAACTTGAGGGGGTGTTGTTTTGTATCTTGTCTCTAACAGCATTCTCCTGTAAAGGATTCCATATTTAATGTATATATAATGTTGCGACTGTTGGTCTGCTATGTGTCTGCAACATGTACACACAAATCAGTCGGTTTGTTGAAAGTCTGCTTCATAACTTGGAATGTGTTTTACTGTTTTAAATGAACTAACCCACAGGGTATTAGACCGTTATTATGAACATAAGTACTTGTTGAAGATGTTTGTTTAACTACTGCTACTTAATTCCTATAGGCCTTTTCCAGAATGTCAATGTTTTTACAGCTTTCATTAAGATACAAATGACTAGATAACTAGGGGTCCCCGGTGTTAGTTCTGTGGGTGAAGCCCAATGGATGTGTCCACCAGCAGGTCCTTACCCATGATTGAATTCCCAACAGAAGTCCAGCCCTTCAAAAGATACTGGCCAATGAGGGGCCACCAGTATCATTGACATTGGTCACTCTTGGTGGCACTATATCCATCAGAGGCATGGAATCATGGTGCCATCCAAAGACAATGATGCTTGAAGGTCACAGGTGGGCAAGTCAGACAAGGTCAGGGGATATATTTCAATGCCCCCAGCCCCCACTTCCCAATGCCATGGTGTACAGGGTGCCTGATAACAAGGGACCCAAGAGGCGTTAGCACATCGGACAAGGTTTGCTAGGTGGCATCCAGAGAGACAGCTCCAATTTAATCCCCAAGTCATCACCAAATTGCAGTGGGCTCAAGGATAATGGATGTCAATTAGCTCATTAATAATCACCACTGGCTTCCACGTCCCATGGCCAGAATCCCACATCAGGCTCTTCCTAGCTCCCACTTCATCAGGGACAGGGAAGATTTTGTGGCCACTGAGAGAGAGACAGAGAGAGAGAGAGAGGTGGGGCCTCTCCTAGAATTAATTGAGTTCAAATGCCATGTTTTTCACTGCAATGGACTTATTAATTCCACTCCATTTTTACTGAAAGCTGCAATGCTGACTGGATTATTACACTGACCTGTCTATCCTTAGCTGACAGGTTGTCCTCAGTATATCAACTACACCAGCATACTTCAGCTCTCTGTAACAGATGCTGGTGGCAATGAAACAGCCTGTCCTTCCAATGCCAGCACTGCAATAAAACAGCAAGAAAATGATGTAAACAGTTGTGTTCACATTAAATTTAATTTACACTATGAAAAGAACAAATGGATGAAATAAAAAGCAAGAATCTAGATGAGAATCTTTTCTTCTCTGAGTATCCAACTGAGTAAACATTGCTACAGATCTTTTCTGACTTTGAGAAAACCAGACGAAGGTCAAAGCACAGAACAACACCACAAAAAGAATACAGAAGATGGCACAAATAAGAAAAATGTGACTCACTCACCTTATTGATTATTAAATACTGTGCACTGCAGGCGAGAAGGTCCATAGTTTTAAGACCAGAAGACAGAATGATTTAGAGTTGTGAATGGTGCAATGAATTTTAAACCTGAAATTAATGCATAAAATTATCTTTTTACCTGCAGTGGACTATCACTGGTCCACTATTGTCCTTCTTAGCTTGCTGTCTGGCCTCTTCCACCTCCTGAACCAGCTGTAAAAGTGGACGAGCATTATCTGGTGTCTTCTGATCAGGCCATGATGTGTACCAGTAGTGCTTTAGATGTCTTTCCTCCAAACCATCCTGAAAGTGGCAATGTGTGGAACGAAGATTAGCGTTTGGTGAGTTAAACCTACAGACCTTACATGTGATTGTTGTCTTCATGAATCCCTACCTGAGCTGATGCTATTGTTAACTCTCAGGTTACAGCTGGATGCTGTGTGTAGCTCCAGCTTTCTCCCTCTTTGATCCTCATCAGAGCTTAACACCCGAGAGAGTGGGGCCCATAGAACTTAGCTGCACTCCATTTCCAGGCCCTCATCTCCCCTCTCATTTTATTCACACGCCCTCAGTTCCTGGTGGTTTGAGGTGATCCAGCAGTGTGTCTCCGTATGCTGCTGACAACATTTTCCCTGCTTCCAGCGGCCTCTGCTAATGCCCATGCTGTTCTCCCCTCCCTGCCAATGGCTGCTGCTTAGAATCAACACTGACCTTTCAGTAATTCACCACATCATCATTCCTGAAAAGGCTCTAAAGTTTGTGGTTTCCATGTAAGCTTTGCATAATCTGAAAACCCCTGTAAAATTGCAGTTAATTGCATGCTTTAAATATCTGCCTGCCATTTCTGTGAAGCAGGTTCACCTCCCCAGCCAGATTCCACATGCAGTTGCGTTGTAAAACTGAAACCTCTGACCTGAGGCCATCCATTGCAATGTTGCATTTTCTGTCACTCATCCACTTCTGTATTCATGTTGCTATGGTTGCTTTTATTCTGTGATCTTTATCCTTACTACAAGCCTGCTATACGGAATCTTATCAAATTGCTTTTGAAATTCTATGCGCACCAATCCCTTTAGTCTTTCTTCATTACTCTTAAATCCTAATATCCACAATTGTCAGAATGTGAAGGCAGAGACAAATAATTTCCAGTATGAAATGATGACAAATAATATTTTTTAGGGAGACAGAAGATAATATTACTGGTATAAACAATGAAGAATTTTTTCATAATACTGTTGATCCAATAATGAAGTCAGAAATGAACATTCTTTCACCTTTAGGGTAATGTTTCTCAAACTGTAGTCATCTGCATGTTGCACACTGTTTACAATCACTTCGATTCCTTGGTAATTGGCTTTATCCTCAGGCCAGTACACTGTACATTTCTGAAACAGGGAATAAATTTTAAAAATATTAGTTGTGTCAGAAGGCTGTGAAGACTTAAGAACTCAGATTTGAAATCTAAAATCTTTTCAAATATATATGGTTTTCCACTGAACGATGGGTTTCTCATCCATGTTAAGTGATCAGGGGGATCTACTCATCACCTCAATGTATTGAGTATTAATTTGAGGTAAGGGAGACCTAAGGATCATAGTACAGACAAAAAAATGGGCTTGTTTGGGTTACCAATAAGATCATTTGATGTGAAGCTGTTTCTGCTCATTGACCCGGGTTAAATTGCTGGTCTGTGCTAAGTCAGCAATTCTCAAGAAGAGAGTGAGGGAGTAAAACTTGGTACCATTGGTTAGTGTGATAATAAAGAAAAAAAGCAGGCTTTCCATTCCTGAGAGATAGTAAGAACTGCTGATGCTGGAGTCAGACATAACACAGTGTGGAGCTGGAGGAACACAGCAGGCCAGGCAGCATCTGAAGAAGGGTCCCAACCCAAAACATCAGCTTTCCGGCTTTCCATTCCTGTTACTTGTTAACTGGCGGCTCTTGCTGGGAGTTGCATTTGTTTAGGTAGGTATAGGTTGAACACAGGTATAATACTGCCTCAGCGGAGTATGGCAGCAACACTCATTGTTTCAACTCAACTCTTCAAGAATGCCCAATGAGTGTTGTACAGGGAGACGGTCGCAAATATGGTACAATCTGTGCAGTAGTTACAGCTTTCAGAGGGAGAGAGGAAAATTGGTAAATAAACCAGATGGTTAGCATTAGATCAGAGCTTGAACAGGTAGTGATGGCAGACTATTGAATCATCACAGAAGTACCGCTGATATGCTTATATGCACCTCATTTGATATCCACATGCATACACTGGATAATGTTCAAATCTGTAATTAAACCTATAATGTGGGAAAATGAAGAACGTAGCTAAGTCTGAAGTTAATAAGTTTTGCGACCAGAATTCTGCAGAGCGCCCAGGAGAAAGATAGATTGGGATGAGAGATTTTAACGCTAAAAATAGAGTGGGGTTGAGGAGGCAGTTAATACATTAGAAATCTGAATTCCGACCCCGACTTACCTTGAATCTACCCACTTCCAATTTTAATGAGTGGAAGAATGGAGTAGAGTGCAGGGAAGGTGGGTGAGCACTTTAAATATTATTACTAGGAAGTGAGTATCGTTTGTATGTCCAATTTAAGATTTAACTCTGACCAGCAAGATTTCAAATGCTTCTGGAATTCTGTCAGCTAAATTGAGGCAATATACTGTTGGCTAAGGAGGTAAATGCCTTTGCACTTAGCTGCTTGGTTCTGTATGCACACCTAGCTGTCCCTGCACTTAAAAGGACACCAACTCCTCCAATTTCCCCACAAGGCCTCTGATTTCCATCTAAGATCACCAATCTCCCCTGGGGCCTCCAACCATCTGCTCTCTCCCAAGATTTTGACCTTGTAATCCCAAGCCTCCAATGCTCCAATTTCCCATCCCAAGTCTTATGACTTCCCCAGCAAGGCCTCCAGTACCCCACACCTCCTCCCACTGAGATCTTCTTTCCCAACTTAGCTCCCTCACAGCACATCCACCTCCAGCCCAGAGCTTCCAAACCTCCACCTGAACTCAAAGACTGGCCATGCATCTAGTAGAAGATCTCATGTAAGTGGCATACTAGGATCCAGACTCCCCCTCTATTTTGGTTACACTAATTGGAGCCCCCTCATCGAAAGATTGCATTTTGTGGAGTTAAAACAGCAGATCTTGAAAAGTCTGCACTCAGGTTTCCACTGATAGAAATTGAAAAAAAAATGTTAGATTATTTTTCAATATCTTAGCTATTTACAACTTCCATTTCATTGTTGCTTACCTTCTCAGACAATCTTTCACATCCTCTTAACAATCTCCTTCACTCATTCCAAGCGGATTTCAGGTCATTTAAAACTTCACACTTTCTCTCCCTTATTTTTAAAATTTTAATAAAATGCTGCTTCATCACTCAATCTTCCTTCAAAAAGTAAGCTTTTGTGAGATTTTTCATTCGCTGAAAAAGCCCTTTTTTGTAGAGATCCTGGGTTACATGTCACTTATTCCACTTACAACAACTAACAAGCATACAGGTTTTTAGCTATTGTTGCACAATTCAGGCTTGTTCCCTCTGTCACCATCCTATGTCAATAGCATTGCAAAGAGTATTGTTGGCAAAGGCTTGCAACCAGCACTCTACCTATACACTTTAGGACTGTATACATTAGGACAGGAAAAAGGAAACCAATAACAAAATGAAGAGAAAAAGAAATTGACTGTATTCCCTCCTAGGAATGTTTGTACCATGAATTAAAAATATGGCAGACGATTTGTAAGGTATTCCTGCACTTGGGTGGGGAGGGAGAAGTTAAACCCACACATCTAGTGGAAATTTTGTTATTGCAGGCCAATATAACCATCCATGGAACTTAATCAAGAATCCTAATTTTAACCTGCTCCGCTGAAATGAGAGGAAAGGACATGCAAATTGGGTGCATGGTCATTCACCTTTTGGGGCTTTCCTGCCAGGATTATGAAAAGAAAACTCAGGATCAGAGAAGGGTTGATAGGAAAATTATTTTACATTTATTGACTTCCATTGTGGAGCCAGGCATTGCACTTGCTCCCTGTAAAACTCCCCTGATTGCCAGAGACATTTCCTATGGTCCTTGCTGTACAACATGCCGTTCCCATTTCCCTCCAACTGCTTCTTCCCTTCAGCTTTGGTGGTTGATTGACTAAGGGCATGCAGCTAAGTCCCACATGTTAAGGCTTTTGGGTGTCATGTTGTTTAAAGGCTGGGACTATTGTCAAGTATTTCAGCCCCTGCCACCAGCAAACCATCTCAAACATAACTCTCGTCACAAATTATAGTTGTGGTTTGGATGCTAAATACATGGTGACATAACAATTAGAAAGGAGCAAGCCCCAGTTCATTTGAAATTAGTAATCGTGGGCAGTACTGAAATTATGCATCTATGGATCCATTGGGTACAAGTTGCATGATCCTCACATTGGAACACTGATTGAATTTTGCTCTGGAAATAATGCTTAAACACGTTGGTGAGACTGAAAGGCAACCAGGGCTTGTATAATGATAATACAGCAAGAGCAACTTCAAAATAAGATGATCGTGAGTAGAAAGTAAACACGAATTTGGACAAAAATATGTGCAAATTAATGCTTTTTCATCAAACAATCACATTCCTCTTTTAATAATAAATGCCCAACAAGTCCAGGTGTAGCAGTACCTCATTCTTCTCCTCTAGATTTGTGATCATGACGACAATAGTTGACCGCTCCTGCCAAATCATTGTCCAAAAATCCGAAACTGTGTTCACAGTTGGTCCCTGAGTAGCAATGTATACTTTTTCCTCCCCTCCATAGCCCTGCAACACACCAAAGTTAACAACTCAATACCAGATCAAGAGGAGCAGAAACACTACAGCATTAGTTGTACTATGCTCCTGTAGTGATATAGAATGGAGAATAGCTGATAATCTTACTGTCAAAAGGAGTGGTGGAAGAAAACATAGCTGTTTGAGCTGCACTTCGATTTGAAGGAAGCTGAAACTCAAGCATGTTATCAGTTGTACAAATAAATAGAGTCCAGTGCTTATGTAGATACTTTACATATCAAATCAAAGAAAACAATTTGTTCTGGTGGCTTGCTTTTGTTTCATTGTCAGCTCTTGCACGGCTATACTGCTGAGAAAGCCACAATTCTGTAAGGCTGACAACACGGCTCCTACACAGAGCTGCTGACTTAGGCAGTGTGCATGTGAGATGTGCAAAACGCTTATTTACACAAAATTCTTGCGCCATCATTTACAATGCACAAGGAATGTCAGTGCTAGATTTTCGACACCAACAGCCAGTGAAGAACTGATTGGTGCCCACTGCATAAAGCAATTTTCTGGCTATTGCAGCAGGGTTGCCTAGGCTGGAATGGTAGCAGGTTTGGGAGGTGCCATCTGGTTCAAAGGCTAAATTCTTTTGAATAATGGGGTCCCCCTTCAGCACTTATTCTTCCTGAGCTCAGATGCAGTCCCTTGTTTTGATACCTTTTAAGGGTTCAATGTACCTTGCACACAACTCCCAGTCATTGAGGCACAATATAGAGCACCTGCCATCACCATAATCATATCTATAAACCAGACAGTATGTAACATTCTGCTGTATAAATTGCAACTCTGAAAATCACACAGAGGAACAAATACTTTTTCTGTCCATCAATCATAAATTACACAGCAAATTACCTTATCCTACTTTATAGAAAATAACACCATAACTTATACAGAAAGTAAGCCATGGTCTGCTGAATAAATGGAATTCCAGATAGCAACACAGTAATTGTTACAGATATATTTTAATTGTTATGTTTATTTTTAAGATTGGCCTAGCTAGCTCCTTGAAGCTATGCCTCTAAATATTGCACTTACCCTAATGTAGTTAGCATTAATGTATGAACTAAGTGGATCCTCTGTTTTGTTAATGGTAAGGCACACTCTGCTATGAGGATCTGAAAATGAAATGGCAAAATAAAAAAGAACAAAAAATCTTTGCATTAACTGAAGTTGATCACTCAAATTTACAAACAAGTGACTTACTCAGTAGCATAACCCTTTGGGCTACACCTTAATCAAGAGATGTTTTAATGAACAATTCCTGCTTATTTCATTTCCTAACATATCCTAACGTGGACAGTGCCTACTCCACCATTCCTGCACAGCCTTATTGGAAAATAACTTAGCTAGATAGACTCAATAAGCAGGATCGGATGGGACATTATGGTGCTTATGCAAGTTTCCCCTAGAAGAGCTTAGTGATCAATTTTGAAACTGATGTAAGTTGTTAACACATTGGAGCACGGATAATATTGAGGAATTAAGATGCACAGTATTGAGGCTACTATTTGCTTTTCCTATAGCCCACTGTCTAGTATTTTACTAGTTAATAACCAGGGTAACTAGAAACTCATGCAAACTTCTGTTTCCTATGTTCCAGCCAGCACCGAATGCAGTTCACCCATCACCCCAAATTTTGCTGACCTACTTTGCCTCCTAGTTAAGTGATACCTCAATTTGAAAATCCTTATTCTCATTTTCAAATCCTTCCATGGATCCACCCTTACCCCTCTCTAATCTTTGGCTCTGTTACCCTCCAAGATACCTGCGTTGCTCTAATTCAGGGCTCTTGAGCACCTCCAATTTTAGTTGCTTCACCAGATTTGCCTTCAGTGACCTTGGCTCAAAGTTTCAGAATTCCATCCCTATTTCTCTCTGCTGCTCTGACTTGTTTCCCTCCTTGAAGAAATTCCTTAAAACCTACTTCTTTGACAAGCTTTTGGCTATCTGCCATAGTGTCTCCATATGCGGTTTAGTGTCGTAACGCTGCCTCCCACCTCCCAACCCTGCGTATCTTGAGGTATTAAAAGCACTACACAGAGATACAAATTGATGTTACAGTTATTGTTCTGGGATTGGGGCTCTTTTGGCAGAAAGCAAAGAAATAAATGGATCGTGTTCTGACTTGGCAATGTATTTAGTGCTGGCAATTTTGCAACTGACTTACTTGGGAGAATTGTCTTATAGCGATTCTTCAGCCCGAAACCTGGAATATCAAATTCCTTTGGATCAACAAAATTCATCGGTATTTCCTATAGTAGAGAGAATTAAAGCATGAAGGCCAAGCTTATATGAATAGTGTCTAAATATTACATTTTAAATCTTCTAAAAAAAACGGCACAGTTCATATGTTTGTTGACTTTAATGTGTTTTTTTTTCCAAATCTGATAATCTGAAATCTGATCCAAGTTTGGTAAGATAAGGCAACTAAGGAAACCATGGATTAAAAGAATAATCTGCTTGGATACCCAAACGGAAACATTTCTCAGTCCCATATACAGTGTTTGTTGACTGAGTTACAATGTCACCTTAACCCAGAGTTAAGAATTCCATTTTTAGGGTGCCAGAATTCCTAAGAAAGTGATGGCACAGGGAAGCAAGAGTGTGGAGACAAGTCGCTTTACCATGGGCTAGAGAGGAAGAACAAAAACTAAAGAGGACTGTTATACTCCGAGATGCCAGATGTTCCATACATTTAACAAAGATGAATTAAGTGGCTCTCTGCTTGGTTTAGTTTTGCAGCAAATGAAAACCATATGGGAAAGGTTTAAAGTGAGAAGAACAAGAAATAGATTGTGAATCAAAAACATGTACACAGCTTTTAAATCTTTTCTGCTGAAGCATGATATCATAAATAGTCATTTGATAGTTCAGAACTTGAGTATTGCCGAAGAGGACATTCATTTGAAGCTTTTCATTACTCCAGAACACAGTCACAAGAATACCAAATCTCAAAGGGAACAATAATTTATACTCCATGAGAAGAGGGAGTTGACAGATTGACACTCTGATTGAGAAAGGTAAAGCCATTGAGAATGCACCAGGGAACAGTTGACTGCCAAGCTTTTGATATGCCTCAAAATTAAATAACACAGGTAGAAGCCATTTGGTCCCTTATGCGGTACCAGGTCTTTGAAACATGGAATCCATTCAGTTCCATTACCTCCCCATTTTTCCAAAGCCTGGCAAGTTGTTTCCCTTAAATTATTCATTTAAAACCATTTTAAAAGATTGCTGTAGCTACTACACTTGCAGACAGTGCACTAAAGATCACAGCAAGTCATTTTAGAGAGGAAAAATTCCACTCTGGTTCTCATTCTTTTGCCAATTACTTTAATCTCTGTGTCCTTTGGGTACTTGATCCTTCACCATGAGAAATGGCTCATCTTTATTTGTCAAAAACTCTTCATGACTTTTAACATCGAGATTAAATTTCCTTTAACAACTTAAATTGAGCTAGTTTTCTACACTGGGTAGCAATTAAAAATATATAACAGTGGGAAAATACTGTGCTGGTCAAAGCTTAGTTTTTGAGTGGAGACTGGGTACTGATCATAAGCCAGGCGCTAAGTGCAGGTTGGATGCTAAGAAACCTGGCCATCAGACAGGTATACAGTTGAATGAATTTACTCCCAGTCAGACTGGCTACATGCAGTGAAGGTTCCTTTGCATTACATTCTGGATCCCACATTTCCTGATGTTACTTACAAGGAACTCTCTCTGGAGTGAGAAAGAGTCCATGGCCCGTTCATGCAGTATCTCTGAAGTGAGTAGATTTGACGCTGTTTGCAAGTATTCCCATGCAGATTGCTCCCTGGGTGACAGCACCTGCCCATCAGCTTCTTCACTTCCTGGTGTACACATGTCCAGAGTAAGGGATACATTGGAGCCTCTCCTTTAAGTGTAAAGAACAAGATAAAATTTCACAAAAGCTATTTGACAGCTGTCACTTATTTACAGAAGCATTGAATACTTTACCATGAAATAATTGGTAGAGACCCCCTAGATGTATGTTTCCTGTTCTCTGGTACATTTTGGTGCATTTACTTGAATGCAGCTAACTGTGAACACAAGCCACAATGCACAAAGTACGGCAAGCAATTTGGAAGGCAAATGGTATTGTATAAAAATTAATTCATGGGAAGTGGCCATTGGCAGCTGGGCCAGCATTTATCACCCGTTTTGAGTTGCCCTTAAGAAAGCGGTAGTAAGCTGCCTTCTTAAATTGCTGCAATCCATTTGGTGTAGGTAGACATGATGCCATTAGGGAAGGAGTCTGAGGATTAGAACTCAGTAACACTGAAGGAACAGCAACATATTTCCAAATCAGGATGGGGAGTAACTTGGAGGGAAGTTGCAACTTGTGTTCCCATGTATCTGCTGTCCTTGCCCTTCTGAATGGCAGTGCTCATGGGTTTGGAAGGTGCTGTCTAAGGAACTTTGGTGACAATCTGCAGTGCATCTTGTAGATGGATCACACTGCTGTCCCTGTGGAGGGAGTAGATGTTTGTGAATGTGGTGCCATTCAAATGAGTTGCTCTGTCCTGGAGAGTGTCACGTTTCATCAGTGTTGTTGGAGCTGCACCCATCCAGGCAAATGGGGAGTATTCCATCACACTCCTAACTTGGGTCTTGTAGATGGCAGGCAGGCAGGCTTTGGGGAGTCAGGATATGAGCTGCACGCTGCAGGATTCCCAGCCTCTGACTTGCTCTTGTAGCCATAGTATTTATACAGCACCTTCTTTTCCGCTTGGGAACTCTGCAGCCTTCTGGACTTAATATCGAGTTCAACAATTTTAGGGCTTGAGGCACCTTTCCCATATCCTTACCTCAGCCCTGACACATGTGGCCTTGTCATCATATGGGCTGCTACCACACACAACTCATTGTCAGCTTCTAATAGTCCCCATTAGCAGCTACTCGTTCCCCCAGACCGACCTGTATGCATTCCATTGTCTATGCAACTGTTTCTGTCTCTGTTTGGGCTCTATCACCACCTACCGTTTACTCCTCCTCCCTCTATCTTCTGCATAAATACCAACTTTTTCCAAGTTAGCATCTGTCCTGAAGACGAGTAACATTAACTCTGCTATCCTTCTACAGATGCTGCCAGACCTGCTGAGTTTGTCCGGCAATTTCTATTTTTGATTTTATATTTATACGGCTAGTCTGGTGCAGTTTCTGATGAATGGTAACCCACAGGATGTTCATAATGAATATCAAAGCTAGAGTGTTAGAATCTCTCATGTTGGAGATGGACACTGTCTGGAATTGTGTGGTGAAAATGCTACTTGCCCCTTTTCAGCCCAAAACTGGACATTGTCCATGTTCTGCTGCATTTGGACATGGACAGGATCGGCGGAATCACAAATGGTGTTGAACATTGTGCAATCATTAGTAAATATGCCCACTTTTGACCTTATGATAGAGGGAAGGTCATTGACAAAGTAGCTGAAGATGGTTGGGCCAAGAACAGTCCTCTGAGGAACTCCTGCATTTATGTTCTGGAGCTGAGATGCCTGACCTTCAACAACCATAATCATCTTCCTTTATGCCAGGTATGATTCCAACTTTTACCTCTAATTACCAATAACACAAGTTTTGGTAGGAGCCTTTGATGCCACACTTGGTCAAATGCAGCCTTGACACCAAAGGATGTCAATCTCACCTCACCTCTGGATTCAAATCTTTTGACTTTGTTTGAATCAAGGCTATATTGAGGTCAAGAGCTGAGTGTCCCTGGTGGAACTTAAACTGGGCGTCAGTCAGTCAGTGAGCAGATTATTATGAAACATGTGCTGCTTGATAGCATTGTTGAAAACATCATCCATCACTTTACTGATGACTGACAGCTAACTAATAGGGTGGTAATTAGCCATGTTGGTCTTTTTCCTGCATTTTCCTCCAGTACAGGACATACCTGGGCAATGTTTGACATAGTCAGCTAGATGCTAGTGTTGAAGTCTGACATGGGGGCACATTCTAGAGCACAAGTCTTCAGTACAATTTCCAGAATGTGGCCAGGACCCAACGGCTTTTCAGTATCTAGTGCTTATTAGCCATTTCTTGATATCACAGTGAATTAAATTGTCTGAAGCATCCAAAGTGTTTGGGAACCCTTGGAGGATGCCGGGATGGATGCTCTTGGCTCCTCTGGTTGGAAATTGTTGCGAAATGCTTCAGTCTTTTCTTTTACACTGATGTGCCGAACTCCCCTATCACTGTGATTGACGACATTTCTGGAGCTTCCTCTTTCAGTGCGTTGTTTAATTGTTCACCACCATTCATGACTGGACATGACAAGACTCCAAAACTTAGATCTGATCCGTTGATTTCAGAATCACTTAGCTCTGTCCATCACTTGCTTACTGTTGTTTGGCATGCAAATAGTCCTGTTTGGTAGCTTCACCAGGTTAACACATCAATGATAGGTATGCCTGGTGCTGCTCCTGGCATGTCCTCCTGAACTCGCCATTGAACCAGAGGTGGATCCCTGGCTTGATGTTAAGGGTTGAGTGGGGGATAGGCATTAGATTGCAGATTGTGTTAGAGTGCAATTCTGCTGATGCAATGGCCCACAGCATCTCATGGATGCCCAGTATTGAAATGCTAGACCTGTTTTAAGTCTATCCAATTTAGCACAGTGGTTGTGTCACAAAATGCAATGGAGTGCAACCTCAATGTGAAGACAGGACTTAGTCTGCACTGGGCGGAGGTCACTCTCACCAATACTGTCATGGACAGATACATTAGTGAAAGCTTGATTGATGAAGATAGGGTCAAGTATGTTTTCCCTCTCATTGGTTCTCTGCCACAGACCTGGTCTAACAGCTATGTCCTTTAGGACTCAACCAACTCAGACAGTAGTGATGCTGCCAAGCCACTCGTTGATGGACGTTGGAGGCCCCCACCAAAGTACATTCTACTCCCTTGTCACTCTCAGTGTTTCCTCCAAGTGATGTTTAACATGGAGGAGCACTGATTCACCAGATGATGGTGGAGCAGTACATAGTAATTAACAAGATGTCTTTTTGCCCATGATAGACCTGATGTCATGAAACTTAATGGGATCCTCCTTTCAGACTGTATACCATTCAATAATAGTTTCATCATTCTCATTTGACTTTTTCCTCACAAAATTTTTATTGAATTCAAATGCTACCCTCTGCCATGGTGGCGTTCAAATCTGGGTCCCTGGTGCATTACCCAGGAATCTGGATTACCAGTCCAGCTGCAGTACCACTTCACCTTCATCTCAATTATTGCAAAAAAAAATTGAGTATAGGAGCAAAGAAATCTGACTTTATTTGTATAGGGCACTGATGAGACTGCACCTGGGATATTGTGTGCAGTTCTGGTCATCTTTCTTAAGGAGGAAGTGCAGCAGTGATTCAACAGACTGATTCCTAAGAGAGTAGGACTGTTCTATCAGCAGAGATTGAGGAGGTTGCGTTGATATTTTCTGGAATTTAGAAGAATGAAAGACAATCTCAGAGGCTAAAGAGCTAGATAGTTTGGATGCAGAAAAGACTTTTCCCCTGGCTTTAGTGTCAAGAACCAAGGCACACAATCTCAGAATGTAAGGCATGCCATTTACAACATCAGAGGGTGGTGAATTTTTTGGATCCCTCAATCCCAGACAATGGGAATCTAAGTCAATAAGCAAGTTCAAGACAGAAATGAATAGCTTTAGAGTCATAGGGATCTACAGCACAGAGAAATGCCCTTTTCCCCTTGACACTACGCCAGTAAAAAAACATGCACCTAAATATTCTAATCCCATTTTCCAGTACATGTCCATAGCCTTGTATGCCTTGGCATTGCAAGTATATAACTGAACACTTCTTAAATGTTATGAAAGTCTCTGCCTCACCATCCTTACAGGCAGTGGTCAATTTAGAGTTACTCATTATATCAAGGGATTTTGTGTTAGCACGGTAATATGGCATTGAGGTTGATAAAGAGTTATGGGTGACAGAGCAAGGTTGAGCAGCTGAATAGCCTATATTTGCTCCTGTGTTCTTACTCCACCACATCCTAGTCACTGTTAGACTTGAACCTCTGTCCAGATTGGGAAGAATTGGGATGAATGTACCAACCAATAATTGAGCCCTGCTATTTCTATAAAGCATCACAAACATGTAACTACTTCACTAAGCCATGAAGATGATTAAGTTTCCTGATTGATTGCTATGTAGGACAAAAGTAATTCATATCAAGTTTCATCTTGAGCACGAAAATAATAATTTATTGCAAACAAACTTATTCTTTGACAAATGGAAAGTAAAAAAATGATTACCAATTACGACTTAAGCCTTTACAACCCCAAACGTACACATATCATAAGACAGATAAAAACAGATAGTTAGATGTAAATAATATGGGTGTAAAAATATAGCAGGGGGAAACAAATTCTGCAATTCAACAGTCCAGTCCACAAGCATGGGAATCATTTCTCACAGTTTTGACTTTACACTGCAGAGTATTCAGTAGCAGATTGCACAGACCCAAGGTTTTTCTTATATGAGAATTCTTTCTTTCACAGTCTGTGTGTTTTTTTTGTTTTCACTCAGAGAGAGAGAGAGACAGACAGACAGACAGAGTGTGATATTTCTTGTTTGCAGGCTTCTGGATGTCTCTGGCTGCCCTGTCTTACAGGTTTGTAATAAATTACAGTTAGGCCAATTTACTGGATTTCAGTAGGCAGTTCTTCCGTGGCTTAAATACACACAGTGCCACTCTATCTCGTAAAATATCCAGCTCACTGCCCCAAAAGTAACATAACCTTTTGCAGCTAAAGGATACAATCCTACTTGATCTTTCTGGTACTTTTAGCAATATAAGAGTATCCAATTTCCATTTTCCAGTTTATACTCCAAAGTGGGGGGCATTCTTTGTTGACTTGACAACTTTTATGCCCAGTCTGGGCACAAGCGTCAGGAAAGTGATTGAGGTTGTGATGGAGGACATGGGGTGGGGCGGAGGTCTTCTTTTGTTGTGGAATTCAAAATATCTGGAGTAGCATCTACTCCAGCATCTGCAGTTCTTGCTATCTGCTCCCAGCAGGCTGTGTGGACTGAGACTTCATTTTATTGATATGTTTGTCGAACAAAGGCTCAGCCTTTACTATGCCAGGTATTTAGTACCCTTTTATAGACAGAACCATTGAAATCTTACCTCTCCTGAAGTCCAACTGGTTTAACTGCAAGTGTTGACTGATCCACTGACTCTGATGTTGAATCTGTGGAGCTTTCAAGGCCCTGAATCAGGTTTTCCACCTGTTCCTGACTCTCGGACTGTAAAAAGACTTGACCCTCTATATCGTCCTGCTCATGATCTTGAGGTACTGTGTCAATGATTTCATCAAGCTTTTCTTCAGGCCACTCTGAATAGGTAAAGGAGGGCTGTCGACTCATTGACTGACGCCTCGCCTCTGGTGGGAATTGGCGAATGACTGTTTTCAGACAATAGAGGATCTGAGAACGAAGAACAGTTTATTTTTAAACAAATCGTTCCGCTTTAAAAACAACAGCATCATCTAAACTTTATTGCCTTTATTTTTTTGATGCACATTTTTTGATGGCCCCAGCTGATTGGAATATCGGACAAGTTACATCTTAAAGTGAAACCTGGCTTGATCAATTGTAAGTTTTATTTTTTGCAGTTTGGTTACCATGGTGATCAGTCACTGAACATGTTCACACAAGGCTGTCAAGAATCTTTTCATAAAAGAATGCGAGTGTATTATACAGAAAAAATAAATCAAAGCCACATATATATTTGTGAAAATTTAAGAATACCTTAACATAACCAACAAAAGGAAAGATTCAACCTTTTTTCCAGAATTATCCTTTAGTCACTTAATCCCAGGAAAGTACCTTAACTCTTTAAATTATTATTCAAATTATTCATTCTAGCCCTTGTCTTTGAACTGCTGAAGCAATTTAACACTTCTTTCCATCCCTGATGGCCTGAACATTCATTTTCAATTCTGACAGCCCAGAGATTCCTACAAATTCTTGCCCTCTGGAGACTTTTATAAATTCTGTTAAAATTGTAATTCCGCCAGGATGACTTCTCTTCTTCTGAACTCATGCTCTAGATTTCTCATCCAGGGAAAACGTTTTCTTTAGCCTGTGAAATTCCTTAAGAACTTTACGTTTCAATTAAACCGCCTCGCATTCTTCTAAACTCCAAAGAATACAGACCTTGTCTGCCCAATGTCTCCTAATAGGACAAATTCTTCCACTAAGGAACCGGTCTGATAAACTTCCATTGTATTCATTCTAGGTCAAGTATGTCCTTTCTTAGGCAAGGAAGTCAAAACAGTATTCACCAATGCCTTCTATAATTGTAATAAGACCTCTTTACTCTTGTACTTCAATGTCCTTGTAACAAAAACTAACAAACCACCTTCTTTCCCATTAATAGTGTTACCTGCATGTTAACTTGCTCTGATACATGTCCAACAGTACTCAGGTTTCCTTCACAGCTTCTTGCATCCTCCTCACTACTTACCTTGCAAACTTTGTATCAGCAGCAAACCTGGATGCATTACTTAGTCCTCCAAGTTAAATCATTGATGTAAGTTGTAAATAGCTATGGTCCAAGATCTGATGCTTGCAGAACCCTAACAATTCTAGACAAAAACCGAAAGAACTGCAGGATGCTGTAAATCAGGAACAAAAACTGAAGTTGCTGGAAAAGCTCAGCAGGTCTGGCAGCATCTGTGAAGAAAAAAATCAGAGTTAACATTTCGGGTCCAGTGACCATTCCTCAGAACTCTACTAATTCTAGACTGTCATCCCAAAAATATCCTCTTTATTCTTGCTCTCTATCCATGAACCAATCCTTAATCCACGCTAAGATAGCACTGCTGCACCCCAACCTATTCCATGAGTCCTAATTTTATGTGATAGCCTCTAATGCAGCACCTCAAAGAATGTATTTTGATGATCCAAATACACTACAGCCACTGGTGGCTCTCTTAGCCAGCTAACTAGATACATCCTCAAACAAAACATTTGTCAAACACAGTTATCCTTTCATTAACCCATGTTGACTCTGTTAATCATATTAATGTTTTTTAAGTTTTTTTTACCAAGTCCTAATAATAAGTTCTAGTATTTTTACCCATGGCTGCTGTTAGATTAACTGACCCCTGATTTCCTATTTTCTGTCTTGCCCCCTCTCTTAAAAGCAGGGGTATGTACACACACTGCCAATCTTATGGAATTTTTCAAGTGTCTAAGAAACTTCAGAAAATCAAAATCAATGTATCCATTATTTCTGTAACCATTTCTTTGAAAACACTCAGATGCAGATTGTCAGGTCCAGTAGATTTTGTTGCCATTTAGTCCCATTAATTTCTCATTAAACTAGGTTTAAAATAACTGTTTTACATTCCTCATTTTCATTCGACCTCCCTCCGCATCCCCAGTTCCTGATTATTGTCAGGAAGTTTGTGTACGGGGAGCAATGTTGAAGACTATGGGAAAGTAAGCATTCATGAGAGTACAGGGAGTTTTCAGGACAGAGAATGAGAGATTGACAAGTGTCAAGGGTGGAGGAGAACGTGTAATGTCAGCGTGGTAAGCACTTTGAGGTGGATGCTGAGCAATGTTCAGGGAGTAGTGGGGGTAAGCAACGTGGTGGGGTATGCTCAGGTGCAGCAGTGAACAATCTAGAGGAAGCTGAGAGTTGTGCTGGGTTGTAGCTCACGTAAGCATTGTAGGAGATGGAGAGTTTTTTTGGGCCTTCCTGATGCAGTACCACTGTTAATCATTGTCAGTTCAGGTCCTGTGCCTTTGACTGATACCCAGAGAATTCTGGGGTAATTTTGTGTGAGTATAAGGCATTGAAGCCAGTCGTGATACATTTTCAAGTCGGGGTGGTGAGTGGCTTGAAGGGGACTTTGAACATGGTGGTGTTCCATGTATGTACTGCCCTTGACCTCCTAGATGGTGCTGATCATGGGTTTGGAAGGTATTGTTTAAAACAGTCACTCTCACCTTACCTCTTGAATTCCTCTCTTTGTCCATGTTTGAATGAAGGATATAATGGTGATCAGGAGCTGAGTGGCCCTGGCAGGCATCTTTGAACAGGTTATTGCTAAGCAATCGCTGATTGATAGCACTGTTGGTGACACTTACTATCACTTTGCTGATGATCGAGAGTAGACTGATGTTCAGTAATTCAGTAATTGGCCGAGTTAGATTGGTCCTGCTTTTATGTTCAGGACGTACCTGGGCAACTTTCCACACACCAGTGTTGTAACTGACTGGAAGAGCCTGGCCTGATTAGTGGCAAATTCTGGAACACAAGTCTTCAGTCCTGGAATATTGTCAGGTCAGTACCGTTTATCCAGTGACTCCGGCCATTTTCTTGATATCACTTGGAGTAAAGTGAACTGCATTGGTTAAAGACTGGCATCTGTGATGCTGGAGCCCTTTGAGGGAGGCAGAGATTGATCATGCACTGGGCACTTCTGGCTGTAGATTGTTACAAATGCTTCAGCCTTATCTGTTGCATTGGTGTGCTCAGTTCTTCCATTATTAAGGATGAGGGTATTTGTGGAACCTCCTGTTGTTTAATTGTCCACTATCATTCTTGAGTAGTCCTTTTCTTTTACAGCTTCACCAGGTTGACGCCTCATTTTTATGTGTACCTGGTACTGCTTCTGGCATGAATTCTTGCACTCTCCATTGAACCAGGGTTGACTGCCAGGCTTAACAGTAATGGTAGAGTGAGGGATCTGCTGGGCCATGAGATTACAGATTGTGTTGGAGTACAATTCTGCTGTTGCAGAATTTAAATTTAACACCCTCGTTTTGGACTTAACCAAAGTGCTGACAATTTCATGAAAAAATATATCGTATTAAGGCCACTCTTGTCTCAATGCACATTTTCCTCCAAGATTGAATCGGTTCCTCAATATGATGATCTAGATACGATCTTCACATCTTCAATGAACTCATCCTCCCAGTTATTACTGCAAATTTGGTTTGTCCAATCAATATGGCAAATAAAGTTTCTCATGATTGCCTTATGGCGTGCTACTGCAATTTCAGAGGCATTCTCCTAATTAATTGTCTTTAATCTTATGTGGTGTGAATCAAGTGGGATTCATCTAAACCACAAGAAAATGAATTCGGGGGCTCTTGTGGTAGTGTCTCTATCCCTGGTCCAGAGATACAGTTTCAAGTCCTACCTGCCCTGAACGTGTGCCAAGTTTGGTCAAAAAAGGCAATGTGTCATATATCTTAAATCTCATAATCTTAAATTGGCACAATTCTTAGCACTCTTTCATAAAGGGTGGTAGAGACAGAAACTGTCATTACATTCAGAAAACACTTGGGCATGCCATATATCTGAAGTTGTGTAATTTGCAGGGCCACAGATCAAGAACTGGAAATTAGGAATAGTCAGGACAATCCTTTTATGAGCAACACTGACATGAGGGACCAAATAGATTCCTTCATTCTGTAGAACATAGTAGGAAGCCACTCAATGCATTATACCTACACCATCTCTAAAAGAACTATCCATTAGTTTCAGATAACAAGGTATAGAGCTGGATGAACACAGCAGGCCAGGCAGCATCAGAGGAGCAGGAAAGCTGATGTTTCGGGTCTGGACCCTTCATCAGAAATGGGGGAGGGAAAGGGGTTCTGAAATAAATACAGAGAAGGGGAGGCGATGATAGAAGGTGAATAAAGGAACAGATAGGTTGGAGAGAAGACGGACAGGTCAAGGAGGCAGGGATGAAACCAGTAAAGGTGAGTGTAGGGAGGAAGTTGGGATGGGGGTTGGTCAGTGGGGAGGGAGGGGTGGGTAGGTGGGAGGCAATCAGACAGGTCAAGGAGGCAGGGATGAAGCTAGTAGGTAGGAAGTGGTGGTGGGGGTTGGTCAGTGAGGTGAGAGGAGCGGATAGGTGGGAGAAAAGACGGACAGGTCAAGGAGGCGGGGACGAGATGGGCTGGTCTTGGGATGAAGTCACTTAGTTTCACATCCTTGTGATTTTCTCTTTCAAAATTTATTATGGTTCTTCTTTGAAAGTTGCAACTGAAATGCTTATTTTTTTGCAGGCGCTGAAGTCTGTTGTAATTACTGTAACTCGAATAAACATCAAATTTAGGAGCACCATAGATTCAAACAGTTTTTTAAGGACTGTTGAACTTACTCCAGAGCCTGTCAGCACAGTTCCCAGTATAGCTGTTGCCAGGAGAGGGCAGCAGTTCTCTGTATCCCAAAATCCTTGCTGCAGAGGCAAGAGATCCTGGAAGAGAAAAGGAACAATGACCAAACAATGATATTCACACACATTTTTCACTTTCTTACCTGAATTTTCTGATTTTTCCAATAAAAATACCTAGAGAGATTGCTGTGTAGTTGTTTGGATGTGTTGGGGAGACAAACTATGTGGAACAGAAAACAGGTGCACATTTCCTGAAAAGTTCCTTTAATTCCATGAATAGAATTACTTCAGTTTCCTTCTTTGACATAACAAGGCCAATCATTTATTCAGTTATAGGAATATAAATAATTGCAGTGCAGGGGGCTATTTGAGCCAATTACACCATCAAATGGGATCATGGTTGACCTTGTATCTTAACTCCACCTTCCTGCACTATTCCAGAGTAATACTCAAAAATATATCAATTTTGCCTTGAAAATATTCATTGATTGAACCACCATAGCTCTCTAGGGTAGATAATTCCTGGGAGGTCACAACCGTATTTCAGGAAATATTTGCTCATCTCCATTCTCCATTGTCCACACCTTATTCTGAGACTGTCAGCCCTATAGGGGAGGTAATGGCCTAGTGGTATGATCGCTAGACTATTAATCCAGAAACTCAGTTAATATTCTGAGGACCTGGGTTCAAATCTCTTATGGCAGATGGTGGAATGTGAATTCAATAAAGAATCTGGAATGAAGGGTCTAGTGATAACCATAACACCAATGCTGACCGGAAAACACCATCTGGTTCACTAATGTCCTTTAGAGAAGGAAACTGCCATCCTTACCTGGTCTGGCCTACATATTTACTCCAGACCCACAGCAATGTGGTTGACTCTTAACTGCTCTCTGGGATGGGCAATAAATGCTAGCGACGCCCTCATCCTGTGAGTAAACTTTTATAAGAATCCCATTTTTCTATGCTCTGTTGCCAGGGAAGCATTTTCTTAGCATTTATCCTGTCAAGACACTTTAAAATGTTAAGTTTAAGGGGATAGGTGATGGCCTAATATCCCAGAGGCCCAGCATCATGCTTTCAGCATGTGGATTCATGTACTGAGAGCACACGTGGATTCATAATGAAAGCAAGCAGAATTTGAATTCAATTAATAAATCTGAAATTAAACCTAGTCTCAGTAATGGAGAATCTGAGATAACAAGGTGTAGAGCTGGATGAACACAGCAGGCCAAGCAGCATCAGAGGAGCAGGAAGGCTGACGTTTCGGGCCTAGACCCTTCTTCAGAAATGGGCCGAAGAGATTACGAGAGAGTTGCAGTGGGAGGGAAATCCACTGAGGTTGTTCCAGAGGGAGGAGGGTAACTTCTTCAGGGTAGGCATCCTTAGAAGAGGCTTCACAGTGGGGTTAAAATTGTTTCAGAGATAGTAGGAACTGCAGATCCTGGAGAATCTGAGATAACAAGGTGTAGAGCTGGATGAAC
>NC_063348.1:4391208-4432742 GCF_021869965.1 Rhincodon typus
CCCTTCTTCATTTCTGAAGAAGGGTCTAGGCCCGAAATGTCAGCCTTCCTGCTCCTCTATGCTGCTTCGCCTGCTGTGTTCATCCAGCTCTACACCTTGTTATCTCTAGTCTCAGTAATGTTGACCATGATGTAATTAGTCATAAAAACCCACCTGGCTCACTAATGTCCTTTAGGAAAGACAATTTCTGACCCTCACTTGATCTGGCCACAGACCCACAGCAAGTGATGATGCTCAACTGCTGTCTTGAACGGCCATTCTGCTGTATCAAACAAAATCCTAAAAGGCAAGCTGTAGTGGAGACTTGGCTTAAAAAGGGGCAAAAATGGCAGCTGAAAGCCCCTGCACGTAGAGTCTTCCGGCAGGATGCAGAGGAGGATTAAAAAAAGTTGGGGGCATAACATCATTGGTTAAAGAAACGATTCCAGCTGTGAGGATGGATGCTGTACAAAATGAATTATCAAATTAGGCCAAATGTATTGAGCTCAGAAATAAGAAATGGTAACCCCACTGCTAGGAGTGTACTGTAGACCCCAAAGTAGTGCAAGGTAGATGGAATAGCAAATATGGAGGCAGATTCCTGATTGCAAAACAATAGGACAAATAATCATTGGGAACTCAACCACTCCACGTCAACTGGGATATAAACACTGTGAAATGCACAGAGGACGCAAATTCAAGAGAACTTTCTTAGCCAGAACCTAACAAGTCCAATTGAGTCCATATTTAGTTTCAGGAAATTAAGCTGAGCTAGTGGATGAACTCACAGTCAGTGACCATTTTGGAGATAGTGATCATATTACAGTTACATTTAACATAATTATGGAAAAGCTGAAAGATAGAACTTAATTTAAAAATCTAAATTGGGAGAAGACAAATTTTAAGAAGCTGAAAGTGATGTGGTGAAGGTAGACATGATACAGCCACTTGAAGGAAAATCAGATATGAGTCAGTGTGAGACAGTGGGATGATTTGTCTTGAGAAAGGGTAATATTGCTAAATATAGAGTACCTGATTGTACAGAAACACACAGTGTAACGGAAAGCTGCAATAAAAAAAAGTACAGAGTGAATTAAAAAGGAAACACCGATAGAACTGCGGATGTTATAAATCTGAAACAAAAACAGAAGTTGCTGGAAAAGCTCAGCAGGTCTGGCAGCATCTGTGAAGGAAAATTAGAGTTAACGTTTCAGGTCCGGTGACCCTTTCTCAGAACCGATGGTAGCTGGGAAAATGTCGGTTTATATACAGAAGATAGGGTGGGGGGAGGGGGTAAGGTGTAAACTATAGGCGGGGATAGAGACCAAAGAGAGAAAAGAACAGTTGGACAGACAAAAGAGTGGATAACGATCAGGCTGGGAGGGTGAATAGGTGTTAATGGGGACTGTTAGTGGCTATTTTTTTTTCTTTATTCATTCATGGGACGAGGGCGACGCTGGCCAGGCAGCATTTATTGCCCATCCCTAATTGCCCACAGGCCAGTTCAGGGTCAACCACATTGCTGTGGGTCTGGAGTCACATGTAGGCCACACCAGGTAAGGATGGAGGTTTCCTTCCCTAAAGGACATTAGTGAACCAGATGCGTTTAACAATAGGCGGTGTGTAATGGCAGGCTGTGTGACAACAAGGCCTGGTGTATGGGGTGGGGACTAGGACATGGGAGAGTTTTGGCCCTAATATTATTGAGCGCGATATTGAGTCCAGAGGGCTGCAGGGTCCCCAAGTGGAAAATGAGGTGTTGTTCTTCCAGCTTGTGCTGAGCTTCGCTGGAACACTGCAGCAAGCCTGAGACCGAGATGTTGGCCAAGGAACAGGGTGGTGTGTTAATGTGACAGGCAACAGGTAGCTCAGGGTCTTTTTGCAGGCAGAACATTGATGTTCTGCGAAGCGGTCACCCAGTCTACGCTTTGTTTCCCCAGTGTAGTGAAGGCCACATTGGGAGCAGGCTAGATTGTGGGACGTGCAGGTAAAGTGCTGATTCAACTGGAAGGTACATTTGGGCTTTTGGATACTGGGGATGGAGGGTGTAAATGGGCAGGTGTTATACCTTCGGCAGTTGCAGGGGAAGTTGCCGTGGGGCTGTGGGGGTGTGTTGGGAGTGAAGGAAGAGTGCACCAGGGTATCCTGAAAGGAACGGTCCCTGCAGAAGGCGGACAAGGGAGGGGAGGGGAATATGTGTCTGGTAGTAGTACCTCGCGAGAGATGACAGAAATGGTGTCTGATGATCGTCTGAATGTGGATGCTGGTGGGATGGTAGTTAAGGACAAGGGGAGCCCTATCGCTGTTGCGGGAGGGAAGAGAAAGGGAGAGGGCGCAAGTGCAGGAGATGGGTCGGACCCGGTTGAGGGCCCTGTCGAAAATGGTGCTGGGGAGTCCTCATTTCAGGAAGAAGACGGACATTTCAGAGGCTCCCTAGTCAAAGTTGGCCTCATCAGAACATATGTGATGAGACAGGAGAACTGAGAAAATGGGACAGAGTCTTTACAGGAACCAGGGTGTGAGGATGTATAGTCCAGGCAGCTGTGGGAGTCAGTGGGTTTATACTTGATATTAGTGGCCAGTCTATCCCCAGAAATGGAAACAGAGATGTTGAGGAAGAGAAGGGAGGAGTCAGAGATAGACGAGGTGAAAGTGAGGACAGGGTAGAAATTGAAGCGAAATCGATGAACTTTTCCAATTCCGGATGAGAGAGGGAAGCAGCACCGAGAATATCATCAATATATTGGAGAAAGAGTTGTGGGTGGGGGCCTGAGTAGGACTGGAACAAGGAAAAGAAAATTAGGAAACCAAATACAGGAAATTAGAAAATAATGACAAGGTAAAATCAAGGAAAAGCCAAAGGTATTTTAACAATATATTAGAGCAAAATTTTAACTAAGGCAAGGGCAGGGTCTATCTAAGAGATATAATTGGTAGGTTTTGATTATATGAAGAAGATGACAAATGAAATGTTTGTCTCTATCTTCATAAAGAAGTGAAAATATTTAGTTAAAGAAGAGTGTGAAATAGTTACTACAAAAGAGCGTGAAGCAAGAGGAGGTCTGAGTGAAACTGATATCCTTGAAGGTGGTTAAATTACTAGGATTTATTGGATTGTACCAGGTTGATAAAAGGAAGTCAGGAAGGAAACAATGGATACTGTGAGGTTCCTTTTCCAGTCTTCACTAGAAACAGGCGAGGTACCAGAGGATTAGAAGTAAGTGAACATTGTGCCATTGTTTAAAAAAGATGTGGGGGTTGAGGCCAAATAATTATAGGCTGGTCAGTCTGATCCCATTATTGGGGAAATTGCTAGAATCAGTTCTGAGTTACAGAATGAACTGTCACTTTGAAAAGCACAGATTAATCAGGGACAGGCAGGTTTTATCTAGGAAGAGTTGTGTTATACAAACATAACTAGGAGGATTGATGAAGGCAGTGTAGTGGACAAGTAAAAGCCCATGGAATGAAGGGTAATGGGCAAACTATCCAAAATTGGCTCAATGACGAGGAAAAAGGGATAATGGTTGATGTAAGTTTTAATGAATGGAAAAGAATTTCCAGCAACATTCTATAGGGCTCAGGGTTAGGTCCCTTGCTGTTAGTTGTATATATTAATGATTTGAGCCTAAATGTGGGAGACATGATTGGAAAATTTGCAGATGACATACCAATTGGCCAGGTAGCCACTCGAGAAGAGGATAGCTGTTAATTCCATAACAATACCCATAATTGGTTGAGCGGACAGAACAGTGTTAGATTGAATTCAATTTTGAAAAGTGTGAACATCTTTGAACAAGCCAAACAAATCTAGGGAATACCCAATAAATGGGAGAATATTGGGAGGGTAGAGGGAGTGAAGAGTGCATATGGAGTGCATATTCACAGATTGTTGAAGGATATGAATCATGGAATCATGGAATCCCTACAATGTGGAAACAGGCCCCTCAGCCCAACATGTCCACACCGAACCTCAGAGCATCCCACCCAGACCCATCCCCCTATAACCCACTAATCTACCCATCCCTGAACACTACGGGTAATTTCCCATGGCCAATCCACCTAATCTGCACATCTTTGGACTGTGGGAGGAAGCGGGGGTACCCAGAGGAAACCCACGCAGACACGGGGTGACTGACCAAGTGGATAATGCGGTAAAGCGACCATGTGGGATGTTTTCCTTTGTTGAACAAGGTATATATTACAAAAGCAGGAACGTATTGTGGAATTGTATGAATGCAGGTCAGACCACAGCTGGAATTGTGTGTACAGCTCTGGTCACCACACTACGAGGCTGACATAATTGTACTGGAGACAGTACAGAGGAGATTTACAAGACTGTTTCCAGGGTCTGCATGTGGGGCTAAGAGGAAGGATTGGATAGGCTATGGCTGTTTAGTTAAGAATGGAGGAGGCTGAGGTGGTGACTTAATTGTGGTATACAAAGTTATGAGGAGCCTAGATATTGTTGACAGGACAGATCTGGTCCCCCTAGTGGGAAGGTCAGTTAGCAGGGGCCACAATTCTTTTGGCCAGGATAGGACTTTATTCCTTGAAACGTAGGAGAATGAGGGGTGACCTTATTGAGGTGTATAAAATCATGAGGGACATAGATAGGATGAATGCACAAAGTGTTTTTCCCAGGGATGGGGAATTGAAAACTGGAGGGCATAGGTTTGAGGTGAGAGGGGGTAGATTTAAGAAGGATCTGAGGGGCAACTACTTCACACAGAGAGTAATGCATATATGGAATGGGCTGATGGAGAAAGTGTTTGAGGCAGGTACAATAGCAACATTTAAAGAAAATTTGGATAGATACATGGATGGGAAGGGTTTAGAGGGATATGGACCAAATGCAGGCAATTGGAACTAGCTGAGTGGGCACCATGGTCAGCATGGACCAGTTTGGGCTGAAGGGCCCTTTCCATGCTTTCCTGCTCTATGACTCTACTCTATCACTCTAATTTCAAGATGATTCATATTGGGATTGGAGGGAATGAGGAAACGCAAGTGGGTGGTGAATGTCTAGAATTTGGATTTTGGTGGTAGAGGCAGAAAACTTCAATTCATTTAACTGATAACTGGATCTCTACCTGAAGTGCTGCAGCCTGCAATGTTACAGGCCAGGTGCTCGAAGATGGGATTAGAACTGGTGGGTAGGTCATACAAAATAAGCTGGTGTGGCATTTTTCTGTGCTACAACGTTCCAATGCTGGATCGCTTTAGATAAGTGAAATGACAATATTAAATTTAGCCCCCTACAAAGTTCTCCTCACTAACATCTGGGAGCTTGTGCCAAAGTTGGGAGAGCTGTCCCCTACGTTAGTCAAGTAAAAATCAGACACTATCATACTCTCAGAAGCATACCTTACAGACAATCTCCCAGGGAATGTTCTCTTCGCACCAACAAGACAGGGGTAGTGGCTGCACGGTCACATATAGTCAGAAGGATGTTGCCCTAGGAGTACTCAATACTGACTCAGGACTCAATAAGGATTCATGTCATCAAGTCAAACATGGGCAAGGATTCCTCCTGTTGATTACCAGCTTCCTTCTTCTATCCTTCAGCTGATGAATCAGTAAATTTACATCACAGTCTGGCGAGGGACCAATACGTTTCTTTTGTTTAAAGTTGACTAAGTTTGCAGATCCCACCCACTTATTAAGAAAACAACCTCCCAAGATTCCATGGTTCTGAATAAACAAAATAAGTTACATCATACAAAGTATAACTTAAAATTTATGCACAACTTATACTCTTAATGTCCAAAATATAAAAAATGGGAAGTCAACCTGGTGAAGCTAGAGGATAGGATGACCTGCACACCAAATAGCAGAGGAGCATGCAATAGACAGGACTAAGCGATCCCAAAACCAATGGATAATTAAGGGCGATAAAGAGGAGAAGGGTCACTATATTGATCAAGGAATAAACTACAGCAGTGAGGAAGGATAATATCTTGGAAGGATCATCAAATTAGGCCATATGGGTAGATGTAAAATAAAGAGGGACAAATCTACTGTAGGATGTAATGTAGGCCCCTAAACAGTTCAGGAAAGAAAGAAGATCCAATACGTAATCAAATTTCAGAGAAGTGTAAGAATTTTAAGTCAGTAATAATAGGGGATTTTTACGACCCAAATATTAATGGAAATAGTTTTGGTGCACAAGACGTTGGGGAAAAATGTCTTAAACTGTATCCAGAAGAAATCTTTTTTGGCCAGTACATATAAAAACCAAACAAGGGCTAAATATTCAATTAAAAATTCAGAAGTGATCCTGTCAAGTGGAAGACACACCAGTCAAGGAGCAATTTGGAGATAGTGACCATAACACAGTTAGATTTAGGATAGTTAGGGAAAAAGAAATAAGGACAGGCAGGGAATAGAAGTTCTAAATTGGGGAAAAGTTAATTTTACTAAGAAAAGGTACAATTTGGCCCAGGTACACTTGGAGCAGCCACTTGCAGATAAACCTGTGTCAGAAGTGAGGGAGAAACTCCAAGAGGAATTAGTAAGAGTGCAGGGAAAATGGCTTAAAAGGTAAATAAGGAAAACGACGAGACTGCATATGAAAGCACCAGCAGGTAGAATAAAGCAGAACCCAAAGTTTTATTAAAGTAACATATAAAGAGCAAGAAATAATTACGCACAAAATAGCGATCATGGAGGCTTGTCTGTGTGTGGATCTAGAAGATATGGACATAGTCCTCAATGAATATTTTTTCTTGGTCTTCACAATGAAAAACAGAAAATAGATTTCAGTGTGGAAGCACTATTAGAATAAATTAACAGAGAGGGAGAAGTAGGAGGCAATAGACGGATTAGCAGCCTTAAAAGTGGATAGATCTGTAGGCCTGCATGGAATATATTCCTGAAGGGGAGGCGTGGAGGTTATATCAGGAGCTTGGCAGTAATTTTGAAATCTTCTCTGGCCACAAATGAGGAATCATAGGTCTGGAGGATGACTAATGTTGTCCCACAGTTAAATTCAGGGAGGTAAAAATTACAGGCCACGATAGTCTAACCTTAATCGTGGAAAAGTTGTGAGAAAGAATCTGAGGGATAGAATATACCTGCACTTGAGGAGATAGAGATTAATCAGGGATATCCCTCATTTGTTAAAGGAAGGTCATGTTTCACAAATTCAATCAATTCTTTGAGAAGGTAACCAGGAGTGTTTAAGAGGATCAATGTGTCTATATGGATTGCGTCTGTGTTGTAAACATCTATGAGACTTGGTTGAAGTACATAAGATCCTGAGTGGTCTTGCCAAAATAGATGTAGAAAGGATGTTTTCTCTTGGTGGTCAGTCCAGAACTTGGGGACATAGTTTTTAAGATTAGGATTCACACTTTTAGAACAGTGATGAGAAATTTTTCTCTCAAAACTTTGTGTGACTTTGAGACACTGCCTGAGAAAACAATGGACGTAGGTATTTTTAAGGCAAAGGTGGTTGTTAGAAATCAAATGCTACCTTTTGTAGATGGGAATGTGAAGTTTGAAATGCAAAGCGAGTAAAGATAGGCTAGAAAAAATGCTGAAAAAGCAGTGCCACTTGATAGTTACAGATTTCATCAGAAAGTTAGAATCTGTAGGAACATTGCCGGTTAAAGGTTTGGCAAACGCATTAGAGCTCTGCAAGTAAAGTGAAAAGGTGAAGTGTAAAATGAGCAAAGGGAAAAACTTTAATCAACAGCATTAAAAAAAAACAGGCTGAGAAAGCTGAGTGTGAGCATGGCTTATTGTAGGGTAAGTAAGAGCCATAGAAATACTTTATACCATAAGACCATAAGATAGAGGAGCAGAATTAGGCCATTCTACCTATCAAGTCTGCTCCACTGTTCGATTATGGCTGATATGTTTCTCAACCCCATTCTCCATTCTCCTGCCTTCCCCCATAACCCTTGATCTCCCTATTAATCAAGCCCTATGTATCTCTGCCTTAAATACACTCAATGATTTGGCCTTCATTGCCTTCTGAGACAATGTGTTCCACAGCTTCACCACCCTCTGGCTGAAGAAATTCATCCACATTTCAGTTCTAAAGTGTTGTCACTTCACTTTGAGACTGTGCCCATGGGTCCTAGTCTCTCCTACTGGTAGAAACATCTTCTTCACAGCCATTCTATCCAGGCCTCTCAGTATTCTGTAAGATTCAATCAGATCTCCCCTCATCCTTCTAAATTCCATCAAGTACAGACACAGATTCCTCAACTACTCCTCAGGTGGCAAGCCCTTCATCTCCAGGGTCATTCTGTGAACCCCCTCTGGAACCCCTCCAATGCCAGCAAATCCTTCCTTAGATACAGGGCCCAAAACTGCTCGCAATATTCCAAATAGTCTGATCAGAGCCTTATACAGCCTCAGCATTTCATCTCCGCTGTTGTATTCTAGCACTCTCAAAGTGAATGTTAACATTGCATTTGCCTTCCTAACTGCCGATTAAATCTGCATGTTAACATAAAGAGAATCCTATATTTGGACTCCTAAATCCCTTTGTCCTTCAGATTTCCAAAGCCTTTCCCCATTTAGAAAAGAGTCTATGTCTCTATTCTTCCCACCAAAGTGCATTTTACTCCATCTGCCACTACTTTGCCCATTGTCTTAGCCTGTAAATATTCTTCTGTAGCTTCTCTGCTTCCTCAACACTACCTAGCCCTCTACCTATCTTTACGTAATCTGCAAATTTAGCACCAATGCCTTCAGTTCCTTCTTGCGTTGTTAACCTATAACGTGAATAGTTGTGATTCCAACACTGACCACTGTGGGACTCTACTCATCACTGGCTACCATTCTGATAAAGACCGCTTTATCTCTACTCTCTGCATTCTGCCAGTCAGCCAATCCTCTATCCATGCCAGTACCTTGCCTCAAACATAATGAGCTTTAACCTTATTTAGCGGCTTCCAGTGTAGCACCTAGTCAAAGGCCTTTTCAAAATCCAAATTGATCACGTCTAATGGCTCTCCTTTATCCAACATGCTTGTTACCTCCTCAAAGAATTCTAACAGATTTGACCGGCATGACGTCCCCTTGATGAAGCCATACTGACTTTGCTCTATTTTACCATGTACTTCCAAGCACTCCACAATCTTATTCTTAATAAAAGACTCTAACATCTTGCCAATGACCAAGGTCAGACTAACTGGTCTATAATTTCCTGTCTTCTGCCCCCCTCTCTTCTTAAACAGGGGTATTACATTAGCTATTTTCCATCTCTCTGAGACCCTCCCTGATTCCAGTGATTCCTGTTAGATCATCGCGAATGCCTCTACAATCTCCTCAGCTATCTCCTTCAGAACTCTGAGGTGTAATCAATCTGGTCCAAGTAATTTATCCACCTTCAAACCTTTGAGTTTCCCCAGCACCTTCTCTATAGTGACAGCCACTACACTCACCACTGCCCCATGACTCTCTTGAAGTTCTGGTGTGCTGCTGGTACCTGCCACTGGGAAAACTGATGCAAAGTACCTATTTAGTTCCTCTGTCATTTCATTGTTCCCCAATAGTACTTCTCCAGCCTCATTTTCCAGTGGCCCAATGTCCATTCTTGCCCCTCTCTTATCTTTTGGATATCTAAAAAAAAGTCTTCCAGTCTTCTTTCATATCACGAGCTAGATTACTCTCATATTTCATCTTCTACCCCCTTATTGCTTTTTTAAGATATCCTCTGCTGGTTCTTAAAGGCTTCCCAATCCTCTGGTTTCCCACTAATCTTCACCACATTGTATGCTTTTTCTTTCACTTTTATGCTGTCCCTGACTTCCCTTGTCAGCCATGGTTACTTTATCCTCCCCTTCTTTTGCCTCGAGATGAATTTCTGCTGGGCCTCCTGAATTACCCGTAGAAGTACCTGCCATTGCTGCTCCACCATCTTCCCTGCTAGGATCCTCTTCCAATCAACTCTGGCCATCTCCTCTTTCATGTCTTTGTAGTTACCTTGACTCAATTGTAATATTGTTACATCTGACTCCAACGTCTCCCTCTCAAATTGCAGAGTGAATTCTATCATATTGTGGTCACTTCCCCCAGAGGTTCCTTCACCTTTGGCTCCCTAATTGAGTCTGCCTCATTACACATCACCAAATCCAGAACTGCTTATTCCCTAGTGGACAGTCCCACAAGCTGTGCCAAAATAAACATCGTGTAGACATTCCATGAATTTTTTTACTTGGAATCCGCCATCAAACTGATTTTTCCCAGTCCATCTGCATATTGATGGACCCCACGATTACTGTAATAGTGCCTTTCTTAGATTCCTTTTCTATCTCCTGACTTCTTTTCTCCCCACCTCCTGACTGCTGCTAGGAGGTCTGTACACAACACCCATCAGGGACTTTTTAACTCTTTGCAGTTCTTCAACACTACCCATTGCAGATTTTACACCTTCTGACTCTATATCACTTCTTGCTATCAATTTAATTTCATTTCTTACTGCCAAGTTAATCCCGCCCCCTCTGTCCATCTGCCTGATCTTTCGATGGGGCATGTATCCTTGGCTAAAACTGAGCACTGGGATTGTCACAAAGAAGACGTAAGATAACTGAATGAATATTTTAAGAGCTAAAGCAGACAGACTAACAGAAAGAAAGTAGAAAGATGGCTTCTCAGGCCATGATGAGACTGGGAGATCCACAATTTTAACTGCAGTTTGAATAAGAAGAATTAATTAAGGTGTTATTTGAGGAAGTGATGGAAAAGGACAGGCATTGTGCATTAGGCCAGGAAAGGTGGGAACCTGAGACAACAAGGTGCAGAGCTGGATGAACACAGCAGGCTAAGCAGCATCATAGGAGCAGAAAGGCTGACGTTTCGGGCCTGGACCCTTCATCAGAAATGGGGGAGGGGAAGGGGGTTCTGAAATAAATAGGGAGAGAGGGGGAAGCGGATAGAAGATGGATAGAGGAGAGGATAGACGGAGAGGAAACAAACAGGTCGAAGAGGCGGGGATGGAGCCAGTAAAGGTGAGTGTAGATGGGGAGTTAGGGAGGGGATAGGTCAGTCCAGGGAGGACGGACAGGTCAAGGGGGCGGGATGAGGTTAGTAGGTAGGAGATGGGGGTGCGACTTGAGGTGGGAGGAGGGGATAGGTGGGAGGAAGAACAGGTTAGGGAGGCGGGGACGAGCTGGACTGGTTTTGGGATGCGGTAAGGGGAGGGGAGATTTTGAAGCTTGTGAAATCCACATTGATACCATTGGGCTGCAGGGTTCCCAAGCGGAATATGAGTTGCTGTTCCTGCAACCTTTGGGTGGCATCGTTGTGGCACTGCAGGAGGCCCAGGATGGACATGTCGTCTGAGGAATGGGAGGGGGAGTTGAAATGGTTCGTGACTGGGAGGTGCAGTGGTGGGAACCTGTCCATTTTGCCCACATTGAAAACAAGAGGAAACATACAAACATACAAACAAAGGAGCAGAAGTAGGTAATTCAACTCTTTGAAGCTACTCCATATCATAACTGATTTGATTGTCATCTCAAATCTGCATTCCAGTCTTTTCCCACTCACCCTCTTGCTCATCAAGTATATATCTACCTCTGCCTTAAAAATATTCAAAGATTCTGCTTCTAACACCTATTCATGAAGAGTTTCAAAACTTCACAACCCTAGAAGAGAAATTTTTCTGAAGAAGGGTTCAGATCCAAAACGTAAGCTTTCCTGCTCCTCTGATGCTGCTTGGCCTGCTGTGTTCATCCAGCTCTACACCTTATTATCTCAGACTCCAGCATCGGCAGTTCCTACTATCTCCAAGATAAATCATAGCATCTCTTCCAACTGGATGACCCTTTTTCTTTTTAACCTGCCAGCTTTAATTCTAGAGTCCCCCACAAGAGAAAACATTTTCTCCGCATCTACCTTGTCAGAACCACTCAGGGTCTTATATGTTTCAATCAAGTCACATCTTGGCTTTCTAAACTCCAATAAACACAAGCCTAGCCCGTTGAACACTTCCTCAAAAGACAACACACTCATTTTAGGTATTAGGCTGATAAACCATTTCTGACCTGTTTCCATTATCATTTACATACTTCCCTAAACAAGGTGAAAGGTAATGTGCACAATACTCCACATGTTATCTCACCAGTGCCCTCTATAACTGATGAAAATTTCCCTATTTTATGTTCAGTTCTCCACACAATAAATTCCCCATCAGTCTACTTCTGATCACCAATAAAGTTTTGGAAGGTGCCATCAACAGTACTCTCAAGCAGCACCTGCTCAGCAATAACCTGCTCAGCGACGCCCAGCTTGGATTCTGCCAGGGCCACTCAGCTCCTGATCTCATTATGGCCTTGGTTCAAACATGGTCAAAAAGCTGAATTCCAGAGGTGAGTGGGAGTGACAGCTCTTAACTTCAAGACCACGTCTGACTGAGTATGGCATCAAGGAGCCCTAGCAAAATTAGAATCAGTGGGAATCAGGGGCAAACTCTATGCTGGTTGCAGCCATGTAGGAAAAAGGTTGTGGTTGTTGGAAATCAGTCATCCCAACTCCAGGAATCTCTGCAGGAGTTCCTCAGGGGAGTGACCTCGGCCCAACCATCTTCAGTTGCTTCATCAATGATCTTCCCTCCATCATTGGGGCAGAAGTGGGATGTTCACCAATGATTGCACAATGCTTAGTAACATTCACAACTCCTCAGATACTGAAGTAGTCCATGTTCAAATACAATGAGATCTGGACAATATCCAGGCTTGGGCTGACAAGTGGCAAATAACATTCACACCACACAAATGCCCGGTTATGACCATCTCTGGTAAGAGATAATCTAACACCACCCCTTTACATTCAATGGTGTTATCATCACTGAACCTCTGCCACTATCAATATCCTTGACGTTATCATTGACGGGAAACTCAACTGGACTCAGCACATAAACGCATTGGCTACAAGAACAAGTCAGAGGCTACGAACACTGCGGCGAGTAACTCACCTCTTGACTCCCCAAAGGCAAAGGTCAGGTATGTGATGGATGAGTGCAACTTCAACAAAGTCAAGAAGCTTGATACCACCTAGGTCTAAGTAGCCCATTGCATTGGCACCACATCCACAAGCATCCACTCCCTCCACCATTGGCGCTCAGTATATACTGCTGCTACTATTTACAGGAAGCACTGCAGAAATTCATTGAGGATTCTTCGACAGCACCTTCCAAACCCACAACCACTTCCATCCAGAAAGACAAGGGCAGCAGATACATGGGAACACCACCCCCTGCAAGTTCCCCTCCAAGCCACTCACCATCCTGACTTGGAAATATATCACCGTTCTTTCACTGTTGCTCGATCAAAATGCTGGAATTGCCTCCCTAATGGCATTGAGGGTCAACCCACAGCAGGTAGGCTGCAGTGGTTCAAGAAGGCAGCTCACCACCACCTTCTCAAGGGCAACTAGGGACGGGCAATAAAAAATGAAAGCCAACCAGTGATGTCCACGTCCCACAAGTGAATAAAAATTTCATAACCATCTATTAGCCTAATTACCTCCTGTATTTGCATTCTAATCTGTTGTGATTCATGCAGTAGGACGGCCAGGTCCCTCTGCATCTCAGAGCTTTGCAGTCTCTCACCACTTGCACAAATGCTTCTTCTTTTTCCTTCCTGCCAAAACTGGACGACTTTACATTTTCCCATAATGTACTCTATTTGACTCATCTTTACCCACTTAATCTATTTATATCTTTTTGCAACTTTTTTGTGTTCCCTTCACAACTCATTTGCCCAGCAATACCACCACCAGCAAGTTTAGCAACCATACTTTCCATCCCTTCATCCAAGTCATTTATATAAATGGTGAACAGTTGATGTTCAGCACCAGATCTTGTGGCACACTACTTGTTCCATACTGCCAACCTGGAAAAATCAATTTATGCCCCACTCTCCACTTCATATCAGCCAGCCCAATCTTCTACACATTCCAGTATGTATTGAAAAACTCTACTTTGCCTTTAAAAGGTAAGAAATGTCCAGTATGAGCACAAAAAGGTGAAAGGTAGATTTCCAGTTATATCATATCACTAACCAATAGAATTTAAATAAAAGAAGGAAAACCTAAGCATTGCTTTACTGAACACGTTAAAAGCTGATGAATATAAAACAGAATTGCTATTTACAGAAGGAAAAGTCTTCAAAGGAAAGATCATTGGAATACGTAGTAGTTAAAAACTTAAAAATAAACACTTTAAAAAATCACATTAAGAAGACATGGCAGTAGAAATAATACCACTTTAAAGATTAAACATCAGAGTTTGGCCAAATAGAACATATGATTGGACAACTTGGCAAAAACATTTCTTAATTCAGAGAATTGCTTCATACTTAAATAGTAAATTGCAAACTCAATAAATACACCATAATATAAAATAGGACAGCTGATGACTTTGCAAATAACCAGAATGTAAATAAAAACATAGATTTTTTTGAAGAATCTCCATAAAACTTTGACAATTACTTTAATCTGACAACCAGAAAATTCTTGAAAGAGCAAAATTTAACAGAGAAGTTTAGCATCCGGGCAAATCTATAGATGTCTTAGTTATCTTAACCACAGATTAGTTGAAAACTGTTATAGTGGGGTATTGAAAATCCGACATACAAGAGATAAAACTGTTATTGAAAGAATGATGACTCTTTGGCAGAGTTATTGTAAAAGAAGACATGACTTCAATGTCAGCTGTCCAGATCATTCTGGAAGCAGAAACTGGGAAGAAGTATTGACAAATCCTGATAAGAAAAGGTTAACCTCATCACAAAACCAAAGTAACAAAACCAATCAACTTTATAAAGGTATAAAAATTTTAAACACACACTTGACAAGCTAATGCTGAGAGTCAGCCACAAAGCAGATACTAAGAGTCAGTGTCAGCACTGTGGGGAAAAAAAAACTGCACAAGCACATGCAGTGTGAAGCCATGACTAAATAATGTCAAATTTGTAAAGCTATAGGTCCCTTCAGAGGATATACAGAAGTAGGACACAGTTTTAAGAGCAGCAGAAAGTCAAATGGCAATCAAACAAAAATGTTAATGAGGTAGAAATACCAGTATTAGAAAAAATATCCACTGCATTCCTACAGAATTTGGTGATCCATGTCATGAGTTTGAGGGAAACTGTTTATGTCAATAGGAATCTGTGGTGATACAGGAGTGATGGAAAACAAAAATTGAACATGTAAATCTGTAATTTAACCGGAGTCAAGGAAATATTTATAATTCTTCACTGAAGAACCTTCCAAATACAGAAATCAGAAAGGTTTATGAGTAGAAGCAAATACTGACAACAAGAATGAGTAGTATAACCCACTCAAACTCATTGAAGAATGATTAACTAAGTCATTCAGACAGCAAAAACCATCTGCAGAGAAAGTGTTATTGCAGATTTTAATTTGGTGTCAGATAATGAGAAGACACATGATCAAGAGGAACATTGTATGTTCTGAAGAAGGGTCACCTAACCCGAAATGTTTACTCTGCTCTCTCTCCACAGATGCTACCAGACCTGCTGAGTTTTTCCAGCAATTTCTGTTTTGGAACATTTTATATGTTCATCCTCCAAAGCAGACCTATCTGAGTGTCAAGGGGGAGAAATCTCAGTTGATTGGAGTCATACGTAGCACAAAGGAAGATGGAACAGGTTCAAAGGACAGAATGACCTAATCCTCTCAGTTTCCACGAAACTCAGCTCCTGACTCCTTGAAGCCTGTTCACAATATTAAGCGCGGGATAGGAGTGTAGTGGAATGCTCCCCACTTGCCTGGATGTGTGCAGCTCCAATAACATTCAAGGAGCTTAACATCATCCAGGACAAAGCAATCTGCTTGATTAGCACCACACCTAATACCTTTAACATTCACTCCCTCCACCATCTACCATTCCATCTACTATATGCACTGCATCAATTCTCAGATTCCTTTGAAACAGCTTCCAAACCCATGAACTCTATTACCTAGAAGGTCAAGAGCACCAAATACAAGACAGCACTACTGACTGCAAGCTCCTATCCAAATTACACATAATCCTGACTGGGATTTGGAATGTCATTCCTTCACTGTCATTGGAACTGTCTCCCTCATAGCACTAAGTATGCCCACACATAAATGCAACAGTTCAAGAAGACAGCAAGCCGTTATGTTCTCAAGGGTAACCAGAAATAGTGGCTTAGCCAGCAATCTCCATATCCCTATATCAAGTATAAAATCTGTTTAACTACTTTTAAAGTTATTTATGGAACCAGCTTGCTCCACCATTACAGGTACAGCATCCCAGATCCCAACTACTTTCTGAGAGAAGACATTTTGCTCAACTCCTTTGTAGATCTTTGGACAATGATTTTAAACCTATGCCCATTTGCCAGAAGGAATAGGTTTTCTGGATCTCCTTAAACAAAACTTATCATTGTCTTAAAGGCTTCTATTCAATAATCTCATCACGTTTTCTTTTCCAAGGAGAATGATCATACATTTCTAGCTTTTCTTCATAACTGAAGTCCCCTTGAGGCCTTCATAGCTTTTCTGAAATGTGGCTTTCAGAATTGTACAGAATATTCCATTTGAGGCCAGTGACTTATACATTTTGTGTTATGAAGATATATTGTTTTAGATAACACTTTACAAAATAATCGGCTAGAAATTTGTATATTTGAGTTTTTTGTACAGAACACTGTTCAAAGCAGAGAACATTGCAGCAAAAATGTTGCATTTATGAAGGAAACACTCTGTCAATGGAGGTACTGGGCTGAATCTAAACATATTTTGACAATGTCAATTTTTGTTGAATTTCATGGTGTGTTTCTTCACCTGAGGCCTAGCAGGTTTTCTTCCACCAACATCCCAAATTTGACTCATTAGCTACCTACTGCCCCCGTCTTGTCTGAAGCTAGCCTGATTCTCCCACACGCCACTGGTATCTGGGGATGTATAGGCAGCCCTAACATAGACGCCATGTTTAAGATGTTGTTGGGCACCCGATCAAGTGCTGGCAGTCCAGATGCACTGCATACTTCCAGATATTTGCCCATGCATGGCTGAAAGGGGAGATTAGCAGTTTACTTCGTAAATAGGTACCTGCAGGGCTGGTAGATGGGGAGGTGCAGAGAAGGGTCATCCTCTTACCAGAAGAGGCTACATTATGAGACTGTGCCAGCATGATCGAAGGTGAACACCTTGGTCAGTGCAGTCTCCATAGTCTGGAGAAACACCCAGCAGTGTTGGAAGAAGGTCAATGACCTTCTCCACTCTGCTGAGTGCCACCACCTTCTCTCGGATACCTCACACTCACTCTATCTCTGTTCCTGTACCCTCCTATGCCTCCAAGCCTCATGCTCTACCTCTCTCACTACAGTTTTCAACGTCTTCTCTCAGTTGCTCTGGCAGCCCCAAAGTCCCCCACGTTACTAAACCTGAATTGCTTTGGCACTGCTTACTCACTCAGTCAGGGCACCTCACCCCTTTGCACCAGCACTAACAGCCGTGCCACCCACTTCCATATAGCTCAATATTTCCCTTCCTCTCTTTGCAGAAAAAACCAGCAGCTTGAGGATGGGTGGAGGGGTGCAACCATTCAGCTCCTCAGCTCCACAATAGGAGGGGATGGTGGACTGACTGGCGAAGACCGTGATCATTTCTGTGGGAACGCTGAAACCTCTGCTTCCTGGCTACAAGGCAAGAAGCATAGTTCACTGTTAGCAAGTCTCCCATTACCCTCCATGTTTAGTGTCAGCAGGCCACACATGTACCATTTGATCGCTACATTCCCTTTTGTCTCCCACACACGCAAAATCAGGAAGCCCACTTGCCATGTCTGCTTCCAGAGAGCACAGATGCCCCAGAAGAAACTCTGGCCAGACTGCCTCCTGCACCTAGCAACCCAGTTTCTGACAACTCAGTGGGTATGTTAGCTGGATTCGATTCAGAAACAGCTGCTGGTCAGCACATTCCTGCCACAGCTCTGCAGCTGGTCGAGAGAGGAACGCCCAGGTCACTGGCACTTTGGTGGGGGGGGTTGGGATGCTGGTGACCAGGCACCTGCTTAGCTCCAGGCAAGGGGAGGACCCCGTGGTATTGGCAATCAGTGACATGCACAAGCCGATACAGGAAAAGCGGGCAGCATTGTTGGGGTGACCGGGCAACCCAATGCTGAGGTTGTAGGGCTGCAGCAACGTCAAGGAGGTGGGACCCTCTTGCCTCAGGCATGAAAGTTTCTGGCTCTCCATGATCCAGTTAGCTTCTGCTGTGGAGAGACATGGCCAGCAGTCTCGGTGCTAATGGATATGTGCACAGAACTGTTCCAATCCAGTTGTTGGTGCTCAGTACTGATAGCAAGGTAACATGGCGATAGGGGACTCAGAGCTCACTCCAAAGGTCCCTTCCACACAAGGAGACCAGGCTCTACCAGTAGGCACCAGCCAGAGGAAGAATACATGTGGGCATCCTGGCAGTCTCCTCTCAGAAAATTCCAGATGAGATTGGACCTTCCACCTGCACTTTCTCTTCCACCCTCAGCCCCGTGGGAGGTCAAGCCATACATACCTCTGGGTATGGCACACATGAGCATGTCTTCACCTCTGGACAAAAACGACGCCAGAGTTGTCTGACCAAATTTTCAAAGGTCTATTGAAGGGCAGGCTCCCTGCAGCCTAGCTGCATAACCTGGTAATGCACTGAGATGTAACGGGAAAGGAAGAAAGAACACTTCTGAGGGCACACTGGCGGCATGGGTGACACATGCCATGGGATGCAGGAGGAATTATGATACTGAAAGGGATAACTCAGCATTCAAGGAACATGGGCGATACATCAGTGTAAGCATGTTACCACATTTGTAAATGTGTTTGCTTTTGATTATTGTCTGTGTGGACTGCACACAGTAGGAGCATACCTAAGATTCACAAAGCAAAGTGCCCATAGGTGTGCTTCAGCGTCCGTGTCTATACAATGCTGCCACCCATTCAAAAGCTTCACGTCACTCAAACCCTCTCCCTCACAGACAGAAACACTTACCCCATCCATTCTGGGTGTGGTTGCTGTCATTCCCATTGTGCCTTTGTTATTGACAACATGCTAGAAGACAGCAGTGGTTGCTCCTCCAATGGTGAGTCTCAGGCTCTTTCTCTTTGCTTTGGTAAACATAAACTTCCCCTTCCCGGTAGTCCTCTCCATCAACCCCATAAGCTTCATACTTCCCCAGGTCCCCACCCAACTCAGCTATTTAAGTCTCCATCTGCTCACGTTACCCTCACAGCCCCGGGCACATAAAGTAAACATGCCAGGTCTGGTCACGTACTTTCTCCTACAGGATGTTGCTTACCATTGACAACCCCTCCTCCCACGTGATCCCTTTCTCTCCCATGTTCTCTCATCTTCCCTGTTCCTTGAATGCTGAGTTATCCCTTTCAGTATATAATTCCTCATGCATCCCAGAATTCTGACTCCAAACCCTACCGTTAAGTTCCCCAATCCCTGATAGCCCTGCTTTGACATTTAATGGGCAAATCCTTAGAACGGATGTTGGCCAATCACCTTGAGGGACTTAGCCAGCTAGCTCCGAACGATGACTGACTGGACACCTGGCAGATACCTGCATAGCTCCCTGACTGCCTGCCTGTGGCTCCCCAGATTGCCTGCACTGAACCCTCAGGGGTAACCACAACCCACTCAAGGACTGTAGCAGTAGAGAGCCCCCGACCATGACTACCCAGTGTGGCTAAATGGCCATGCCCAAGCCCCTGGACTGATATCAGAGACCGCCTTGACTTACTCTACTAGGATCTCCTGACTGAAAGGCGTTCATCTTAACCTGACTGAGAATGAGACTACCCCTCTTAGACTTTGAGTCTTGGTCATTTGCTTGTAGCGTTTGCAGCTAGCATATGGTGTAGGTGTGAGATTGAAGTAGCAATGTGCCACACATTAGGATTTCCACCTCCTTGAGTGAAGACTGTTGACCACCATGGCAAGCTCCTGGCTTTGTTTCTGTGCTAAAACTGTAGGTCAAGACAGAAGTACTGTGAGCCTCTAGAGTTCAGCTGAGGAGCAAAACACTCAAAAACAGGGCAGGGATGCTTTGATAATCCAACTGGACACAAAGTGAATGAGTGCTGAAAGAGCAAATAAGCAGGCCTGATTTACAGCTTGTTCCAATCCATGACCAGAGTGCCTGTCCCTGTACATAAAGTGTCCTTACAGCAGCACTGCAATGATAGGCACCAAAGTGCAGCATTTAAGAGCAGAAGTTTATTATTAGTGGATTGAAGATGCACCATGGTGATGTGGAGTCTGAAACACACGTCCAATGCTGGTGTGTGTTGGCATGAGTTGCATGCAGCTGTTGCCATGGAGAATGCCTTGAGGCCCAGGCCAGTGTGAGTGTCCAAGGTGTAGGTCTGGAGGAGCAAGCAACACACTGTAGTCACCAGGTACCCACTCTAACTTCCATGTTGACAATTCTTGGCATCTAATTTCTCTCTGTTGAATACAAGAGTGTATATTAATGAGGCAAGATGATTTAATAATGACGGTGATAATGAGTAACAATTCCTGTTCATGGGTCTCTTACTATTCACTAGGAGCAATCTCATCTGGACATGCGGAACAGAGTTGAAAAATGGGACTTGTTGCTCTTGACATCAGGAAAGGCCTCGCTTGACTTCTCATGTGACTTCTACTAATTTCTCACAATAGCCCACATTGTTCAGGGCCTGGGAAGATTCCATGCTTTTAGAGAGTGGTTATGTAACACAGTTTGTAAACATAAAAACATAATGGCCTTGGACACAAACAAACAGTTGGAGAGAACGTGCCATAGAACATGCGCTCACTTACACCACACATCCACAGACACTGATCAGTGTTCTTTCTCTAAAACCCTTCTCAAAATGTGACAGTTGATGTGACACCATAAGTGGAGCATTCTTAAAAGAGAATTTTGAATTAGTGCCAGTATCTGCAGAAAAAGATATAGCAATCAGCCATGACTGATCCAGGAATGACCTCATTGTCACTAGCTTGCATGGCAAGTGTCAAATGCTGGTTCTGCAGTCAAAATTAATCTGTGGAGAGGTATCCTTTTCCCAAATGTAATGACTATTTGACCAAAGCACTCGAGATAACATTCTGCAGAGATTGTGTATGTGGGCATCTGAGAGTGAAGAAGGTAATTTGGATATATTTGTACCTTTTAAACATTGTTAATAATCTTTACCTCGTTGTTGATGTATTTTAATGAAGGTGATACTTTATTTGTTAATGTAAGGAATCTGTCTAACTTATTTCTAATACTGAACTGTATACAGTCTAAAATATAACTCATAATATCACCTTCCTATTAAATTCAAAGTTTATTCTATTCAATGAAGGAGTGTTACAATCAGTCCAGCTCTCCTAACTAAACCTTTGCTTTCATTGTCTATTCCTTTATTTGTAAACTCAAGTAACCCATATACATTTTTATTTATGCCTTCCTGCTCTTCAACATTGTTCAAAATTATGGCATTTATAATGGATTGTCTTTGGACTTAAATATCTTACCGTCTCATGAATTTATGCTATTATTCAAACTCATGCAGCATTAGATGAACACCCAAATGAAATTTCTGTTTTTGTCCAGAGGTAATATTTGCAAAGAAAAAAAAATCTTTATATAACACAGTTAAATATCCCACAGCTTCTTACAGTCAATTATTATTGATTTTTAGTCAATTAGAGCAGCTAATTGGCACATTAGCAAGACTTACAAACAGGAATGAGGTAATTGATCAGTTCATTTGTTCCAGTTGTTGATGACTGAGGGATAATGTTTGTTCAGTACATACAGAGAATGTCCCTGCTCTCTCTGTTCAAGTCAAGCTGCTGCCTTTCAAAATGAATCTAATCTCTCAAATCCCTTTATTCATCAGGGTTTATTTCTAATTAAATTTAGCCACTGTTGTTATTATTTTTAAAACATATATCATGTCAATCTGAAATTCAATTTGTCATAACTTGGGCAAATTATTTATATTGGCTTTTGATATATTGTGTGAATGTGTATTTTCTAAACGTATTTTTGTTTGATAAATAAAATAGGATTGATTTGATGAGCTGACTTCAATGTCTTTTCGTCGTAGATTGGCAGATTCTCATATCAAACATATTGAACTCAAATAAAATATTCCTGGTGAATTTTAGGGTAAGTCAGTTAGGCAGTAGTGATTCTGACTCTGAGCTCAGAAGTGACCTCTGGCTTCCCTTAACAAAAAATCAAATGTTCAAGTTCCCTTTCCCCTCTGACAGATTTGCTGGAACTTTACTGCATTGCTCACAATGAGGCTGGAGTTCATGAAACTATGGTTAGGATGCATCAGCCTGGAAGTCTATTGTTGCGACATTATGTGCGAATCTTTGGAAGACGGACTTATCATAGTGAGGGGGGAATGTCATGAATGAGGTACTTAAGATGTTACTTATCTTGAACTTTATGGTGCAGTTAGAATGTGCAGAGAGGTGCTTCTGCTTAAAGGAGGTAACAAGGTGGTGAATTTTCAATGGTGTCTCTGTTAGAGAGGCAACATGCAATGCAAGAGAGGGTGGAGAACAAACCATTACCAGATCATGGGAGAAAGGAAATAAAAGTGGCAGCAGCAACAGCTGGTATGCAGATGGCAAGAGCAACAGAGGGTATGCACTTTAAATAATGTGGTGTGACAACGGCACTTGCTCCTATGGGACTTGTCAGGGAAAACTGTTCAGCGTCATGTGTTGAAAAGTACACACAGAAGGAGAAAGCCTACCTGACCTATTATTGATCCAGCCAACATTCCTGATCATTGCATCCTAACAGAAGAAGAGGAGAAGCACAGAGTGAGGGATATTCAGGCACCAGTGGAGCCACAATAAAAATGAGAGGGTCAACAAAAGCAACAGCAAAGTGGAGCTATTTCAGAGGAATGCTCCGACAGCCTCCCATATGTCCAGTAAACCCTTGGGGCCTATCTTCAGGTGGGAGTTCCCATACATGACTCTGCAGATGTCCGATCAGCAATGGAGAAGGAATTTCTCCAGGAAGACTACCACTAATCTGTGCCATGCTTCAGCAGCTGGCGCCATGTTGGATAATGTGCTGTATTCTATGGTGTTCTCATTCAGGTGTCACCCCTCTTAGTGCACAGTTGTACCGAGTATTAAGATTGGAGAGACCTGGGGCATACAGAAGGCCTTCACTGGGGTTTGGTGGATATCTAACATCAAAACTTCTGGAAATCACTATGGTTCTCAAATTCTCTGTCTCAGGCTCTTTACAAGGGATCCTCTGGTGACACCTGGCTGTCATAACTGATCAAAAAAGTGACCAACACCATGTGCAAGAGTAATGAGGACTATAAACACTCTAAAATTGACTCAGACAGACAGTCAAGAGCCACCTTCACAGCCATTGTTGGATTTCCCCAAGTTCAAGGCATCATTGACAATGCATGTGAGTTCATCAAGGTTCTCACTGACACATCAGTGGCCTTCATCAACAGATAGGGCTCTCATTCCATCAATGGATAACAAGTTTGTGACTAATGGAGTGGATCCCTCAGGGGTGTACACTCTTCCCAGGATTCCATGCAGCATATGTACTCAGGTGACTCCAGGTTGCAGAGCTCTTCTGGCTCCCTGTATGGCTTCAGGGAGAATATCTTAGGGACAAAGACACCGCCTGAAGGCATGATCAGTCATGCATCTCGAGACCAAAGTTACATAGCAGAGGGGAAATCATAACACCTCTCCCGCACCACCGTCAAACATGGCACTTGGCCACTGAAAGTCAGGTTCAGGTGCCTAGATTAATCCAATGGAAACTTAAGAAACCCCAGCATCTCATGAGAACCTGCTGTACCTTCCAGCATGAAGAGGAAAAGGGCGTGAATATTGACGCCATCACTGAAAAGCTACGCCTCATCTGATTAGCAGCATATGGATAAGGCTGCTACCACCCCCTGCATTTGGCATTCCATCACCTTGTGTTGAAGTTCACAGTATGCAGTATCAAAGCTGAGTCACTGAGCAGACACACTCTAAAATTAGCAGCCCATTAAAAGGGAGCAAGGTTCAAGATAAGGCATGAGGCGTAATAAAGCAGTGGAAAGGATGACTAACAAAAGTGCCTCTAAAATTTTCTTTAAGTGGTACGACAAATTTAAACATCCATGAACCTCAAGTACCTCTAGGTGCTCTCCTTAACTTGATGATGTGAACTCTTACAATGTTACACTTGCATTTACAGCAGAGGTGGGGGCAGGTTTATGGTGCTGTACTGTTGACTCAAATGAGGATGCTGGCCCTCCTCTAGATGCCTGAGCTACAAAGGGCCCTGATTGTTGCGGGTCTTGTGTATAGGTTTCCCATTGTCACTGGGACTGTTGGAGACTCCAGGATCACTGACAGAGGAAGCTGCAGAGCTGCTATCCATATTCAGAGCATAATTCAGGAGATACCTGCTTTGCCACCCACTCACCCCCTCCCCCTCACTTCCCTGCTCACATGTGAAAAGGTGAACCTCCAGCAGAGACTCGAGGTTCCTAACCCACTCCCACACCCTTCACTTTGTCGCTGCTTCATCAAGCTCACAGCCCAGGCGATGGCACACAGATCTCCCTATGTCTTTGACAGACACCGAGCGGTTTACTGCAGCTGGAGGAGGAATGGAGGGAGCCCTGTGTGCACATAACAGCACTATGACCTTGGTGAAACTCTCTAGTTAGTGTCTGCTGTGCACATAGTTCCTGTCAGCTCTGACCAATACTTTCCACACCTCTCACGGTTTGGTGGATATCTAACATAAAAACTTCTGGAAATCACTATGGTTCTCAAATTCTCTGTCTCAGGCTCTTTATAAGGGATCCTCTGGTGACACGTGGCTGTCATAATTGATCAAAAAGGTGACCGACACCATGTGCAAGAGTACTGAGGACTATAAACACTCTAAAATTGAATCAGACAGACAGTCAAGAGCCACCTTCACAGCCATTGTTGGATTTACCCAAGTTCAAGGCATCATTGACAATGCATGTCAGTTCATCAAGGCTCTCACTGACAAATCACTGGCCTTCATCAACAGTGAGGGTTCTCATTCCATCAACGGATAACAAGTTTGTGACTAATGTCACATCCATCTGGCACTTTGTCGTCAATGATGCAAGATGTATTTCATCAGCCTGGAGCTCTGCCTGGGTCTCTGAGCTGGATCAATGGACTCAGATCTCCAGCACAAATTGCACATCCTTTGTGATTACCGTGACATGCTTATGAGGACCACGAACACTCAAGAGTTGAGAGCTCCTCATCTATGCTGATTTGGAGCTCTGTGTAGACGTAAAAGCAATTGTGACTTAAAATGACAGCTCAAGTATCCTTTGTAAGGACCCTCCTGTTTTGCCACCAGCAATCACTAGGCTGCCTTGGAACTTAGCCACTTCCAAAAGCACATGGTAAAGGAAGGCTATGCAGGTCTGGGAAGCCTCTGCAGGTCTCAATGCACTCATTATAGCTTTGCCTCAGTTTTGCTGGCAGCTGAAAGAGGAACACTGTTAGTTTCCCCATACAGACTAGCACAACACTTAAGTTATTGTCACCCCTTTGGTCTATGATGGGGGTCTCATGGATGCTTCCTCAATACATGTGCAACAGACTTTATGAGACTTTTCTCTGAGAGTTAGGATCTGCTGCTAACTGACCCGACCTTGTATCAACTGGTTGTCGTTCACTCTCCACCTTGCACACCATTTTCCAATGCCACATGTAAGCCTCAAAGAAAAAGTATTGCAACCTGGTGGATCAAAAGGGGCCAGTGACCCAATTACAGCACTAGACCAGTGTTCAGGGAGTGCGGACTTCCACTGCAATCTCCCTCCAACAAGAAAGACAGTCACTTCTCCCCATCTTTGGCCAGAGGACCACCTATCTGGCCCTTGCAGCATGAGAAACAGAACCTGCAGGAAGACATTGCTAAACACCGAGTATCTTCCATCTGTGAACATTGCAGCAAGTAGCCCGAAGGAGGAGCCACTGTAAGTGTGGCAACCATTTTGAATAAGACAGAAGTCCACAAAGGACTGGTAGCTTTTAAATATGGAGCAATGGTGCCAGTCAGTTACTGGTATCACTGGTACCTCATCAGCTGCCTCTGTTCTGTAACTGGATAGGTCCCAAGCCACAACATTTTGATGCATGCAAGACAGAAATGGGATGATTATTTGGCTAGAAATAGCGTAAACAGTGATGGGACAAAAGGAGAATAGCACTAAGTAACTTTTGAATAGCCTTTGTGCTGTAACAATTCTGTGATTCTGTCATTCATTGCGTGATCAGATTCAGCCAACTGCATGTCACTTAAGCAGAACAGGTAGCTACTTCTATTGCCACAAACAAGACCTGCAGCTTTTTCTTTCATTGTAGCTAATTTTCCCACCTTTCTCGATGCTTCAATACCAGTCTGGCTTAGAGTCAGCTCCAACTGTAATAAACAATCTGTTTACATCTGTTTTACTACAGCTCTGTAACAAGTTTTCTATTCACAAATTAACGTGGTCTGTTAGGGGTTATATTCACAATAGAAAGATTTAATCCGTTAAAAGGTTTTACTGGATTTAACACAAATATTTTATTTTTATATTTAAACCTTCTAGGACAGGGGTTAGCAACCTTAAAAAAAAAACTTTTTTTTAAAACTCACCTGAAAACCACAGTATGTTGAGAGTCACAAAGCTGTTAATCCATTGTCAGTAGTAATGAAAAACAGTGCCACATTTCAACAACATGTCAAAAGCTTTTGCAAAAGAGTTGTTCATTGTGTTATACTTTCTCACGAGCACAATTATAGTCTAACAAAATCAAAATTAGCCATAAGTCATTAATGTTACATATTAAAAGACATGAAGATAGCTATTATACTGCAGCAAGATTGTGCTATTTCTTTTGACGCTAGACAATGGCCCAGTGGTATTACTGCTGGCCTGTAAATGCAGAGACCCAGATAATGTTCTGGGAACCTGGTTTTGAATCCTGCCATGGCAGATGGTGGGATTTGAACTCAATAAAGATCTAGAATTAAGAATCTAACAATGACCATTGTTGATTGTTAGAAAAACCCATTTGTCTCACTAATGCCCTTTAGGGAAGGATACTGCTATCCTTACCTGGTCTGGCCTACGTGTGACTCCAAACCCAGAGCAATGTGGTTGACACTTAACTGCCCTCTGAGCAATTAGGGATGGGCAATAAATGCTGGCTTAGCTAACAACACCCTCATCTCATGAATGGATAATGAAAAATACTTTTGAGCAATAAATGAAGGAGACAATAGCAAATTCGAACAAAAGCAGAAGATGGTGGAATCACTCAGCAATCATCCAATGTAGGCGAAGAGAAGACCATAGTTGATCAGCATCAAATGTTAGGTACATTTTAGAAATGGAGATTTGAATTAGTAGCTAAGATGAAAACTCTACCTGAGAAATTAGTGGTCATGAATTTGAAACAGATCAGATTAACTAATATGTAATTCAAAATGTTTAAAAGAGAATGGAAATTTTAAAATCTTTGTGACTATTTTTAAACCTGTTAATAGAGTTATGATACCAGAGTGCGACATTAATTATGTTGTGAATAGTGAGGAGATGAAACAAAGGCAGATGAATGAGAGAGGAAGTCTTCTTAATGAAATTGTAGAATAACGAATACAGAAAACTACAGGATCTAAAAACAGACTTAAAGCTGTGACAATTACTGTTCCAAAATCAAAAACAGAAATTGCTGGAAAAACTCAACAGGTCTGGCAGCATCTGTGGAGAGAAGCAGAGTTAACTTTTCGAGTCCAGTGATCCTTCTTCAGAACTGATGGTAGCTAGGAAAAGGTTGGTATTTATGCAAAAGATGGGGTGTGGGGAGGGGGTGGACAGTAAACAATTTCTGAGATTAACCGAGTTTCTGATTTCCAGGATCTACAGTTCTTTTGGTTTTTTGTTTGGTACTATTTCAAAATATCCATGAGGGTTGATTGTTGCCAATAAATTAGAAGATTTGTGCCTGATGTGATATAGGGTGTGTGATTTATTTTTATTGATGTGATTTATTTTAGGGTCTAGATTTTGAACTCGTGACATGGGGTATCGGTTTATGTATAGAAGGGGCTTTCACAATTAACTCATCAGTTATGATTTTAAACCAGCAAGAGAGAGAAAGAGACGGCAGTGCCTAGAATGATACTGGGAATTTGTTTGCAGTGGGAGTGGTTTACAATCAAAGACAGTAAACATTGAAAAGCATTTATATTTAAAAGAATCAAGAATTGATTTTGCTCAGGGCAAGATGAATAGATTGGAAAATTTTTAGTTTCAGTTTACAGAATACCTCGTTGAGGTTGGATGTTTCTCCTGGAGAAAGGAGTCAGTTCAGAACAGCCAGGTGTAAGAGTTATAGTTTGAACATCCCATCCCAAGAGAGTCTGGTTGAAACGCCAAGTGAGTTATTTGAAGCTAAGAAAGTTTAAGCTCAGTCGTGTGACTAATCAAGCAAAGGTTATCAGGCTGTTATGACTGGGCATTCATAGAAAGTTGTTAGACCTATGGATGTAATAGAAAAGGGAACTCTCTGATATTCGACTACTGTAAAGTGATAGTGTTGGGATATATGCAATTTTATTTAATGATGTGTTTTAAAATCTTTCAAGCTGTATTATATGTAAATAGCTTGGTACTTTATTTTCTATTCTATAGTCAACTTCTGTTTCATTATTAAAACTAGATCTGCGGCCTTGTGTGCTTGTGTTTCAGTGATAGACCATGTTAAATTAAAAAAAACCGTGGTTCATCAAACCAGATTTCAGTCTAGGATGTCTCTTGTCCAGTAATAACGTCAGCTGGAATCATAAAACTGACAAAAGAAACTGAACAAAAAGTTACTGAACCAAGTGACAAGTGTGTTTCTGAGTTTCCAATAAAATGGATGGCACGGTGGCTCAGTGGTTAGCACTGCTGCCTCACAGCACCAGGGACCTAGGTTCGATCCCACCCGCGGGCAACTGTCTGTGTGGAGTTTGCACATTCTCCCTATGTCTGCGTGGGTTTTGTCTGGATGCTCTGGTTTCCTCCCACAGTCCAAAGATGTGCAGGCTAGGTGGATTGGCCATGCTAAATTGCCCGTAGTGTTCAGGGATGTATAGATTAGGTGGGTTAAATGGGGATGGGTCAGAGTGGGATGCTTCTAGCATTGGTGTGCACTTGTTGGGCCAAAGGGCCTGTTTCCACACTGTAGGGATTCTATGGGGGAAAAAAAACTAAGGAAGGATGAATGAATGAGGAAGAATACACATAAATTTACCAAAGCTCCTCTGACAGCACCTTCCTGACCCATAACCTCCACCATCTGGAAGGACAAGGACAGCACATGTATTGGAACACCACCAGCAGAATGTTCCCCTCCAAGCCATTGACCATCCTCATTTTACTGTCGTTGGGAAAAAAGTCCTGGAACTACCTTCCTAACAACAATCTGGGTGTCCCTACATTCCAAGCAACAGTTAAAAACGGCAGTTCATAACCACCTTCTCCAGCCAATTAGGCATGGGCAATAAATACTGGCCGAGCAAGCAAACCCACACCTCACAAGCAAACGAATATAAATGCTCTATTGACAATCCTCAGTTTTAAAGTCTTTTAAAGTTATATTTTAAGATTCTTCACTGCTACAAATCTTTGGAACCATTTTAATGAGAAAATTTACAAAGAAACATGGTGTACTCTTCAGTTAGAAAATACAGCTGCATAGGAACATAGGCTGTGATAAATACTGACATACAATTGTGATGATATTAACTTGTATTGTCTTCAATGGAAGTGTACATCAGAAAAGATATATAATGTGCTGTTGAACTGATTTCACAAGTTTTACATTTGCACAGAAAGTTACAATTGCTCCAAATTCTCAAGATTGATACTGAATATATTGCTGACTTGATTTGATTTGATTTACTGTAGTCACATGTACCTAAGTACAGTGAAAAGCTTTGTTTGCGAGCAGGATAGGCAGATCATAGCAAACAAGGACATAAGGATCACAGAGTGCTTAGACAGAGTGAGGCATACAGGTTACACTGCACAGGAGGTACTCGAACCAAGATCAACGTTATTTGAAGTTAGACAGTCCATTCAGCAGTCTAATAACAGCAGGGAAGAAGCTGTTCTTGAACCTGTTGGTGCATGTGTTCAGGCTTCTGTATCTTCTGCCTGACGGAAGAGGTTGCAGGAGGTTATTACTGGGGTGGGAGGGGTCATTGATGATGGTGGCCGCCTTTCCATGGCAACGAAGAGTGTAAATGGAGTCCATGGATGGGAGGTTGGCTTCCGTGATGTGCACACCACCTTCTGTAGTTTCTTATGGTCCTGGGCAGAGCAGTTGCCGTACCAGGCCGTTATACACCCAGACAGTATGCTTTCTATGGTGCATCTGTGGAAGTTGGTGAGGAACCTTATGGACATGCCAAATTTCCTGAGCGCCTGAGGAAGAAGAGGCGTTGTTGTGCCTTCTTGACCATATTCATAGAGTGACAGAGTACAGAAGAGACCCAATGGCTCAACATGTCTGCACCAATAAAATAAAACCATCACCTATCGACACTCTTCCCTCTTTCCTACTCTAGGCCCATAGCCTTGAAAGTTATGACATCTCCAGTGTTCACCAAATACCTTTTAATAATTGTGAGTTTCCTGTCTCAGTACACTCCCAGACAGAGTATTCCAGATTCTCACCACCCTCTGGGTGAAAAAGACCTTTCCTCAAATCCCCTCCAAAACTTCTGCCCTTCACCTTCAAATTATGGCCCCTTGTTATTGACCCTTCAATCTAAGGAAAATTGCTGCTTCCTTTTTACCCTGTCCATGCCCCTCACAACCTTATGCAACTCAATCAGGTCACCCGTAACCCTCTCTGCTATAAAGACTACAACACAAGCCTATCCAGCCTCTCCACATAGGTAAAATGGTCCATCCCAGGCAACGTCCTGGTGAATCTCCTCTGCATCCCCTCCAGTGCAATCACATCCTTCCCATAGGACAGTGAATAGAACTGCACACAATACTCCAGCTGTGGCCTAACCAACGCTCTGTGCAGCTCCAACATAACGTCTCTGCTCTTATAATCTATGCCATGACTGATAAAGGCAAGCATCCTATTTGCCTTCTTAAACCACTCTATTAACTTGTCCTGCCGTTTAAAAAAAAAGGCCAAAACCTCACGCTTGTGGTTTGCAATTTTATATAAAGCCCTGATTTAGCTACTGGATTGTGATCACTCCCAGAGAGCCAATGCTCTTAGAAAATTGCAAAAGCAATTAAGAAATAGTTAAACACTTTGCCTTGCAGCTACTCTATGTATTTGCAGCTGGACTGTACTGAGATCCCACATTTGCCACACTGTTACAATTAGCATTGTCAAAAGTCACACGAAACCAGGTTATAATCCAACAGGCTTATTTGAAATCACAAGCTTTTTGAGCACTGCTTCTTCGTCAGGCACCTCACATCATGACTATTAACATTGGAGGTTGAAATTATGCTGAACTAAACTCACAACAAATTCCACTCAAAATCTTTTTTCAAAAATTTGTTCAGCCATCTATCTGGGAACAAACAAACATACTTTCATTCAGGTGTTGTGTTGCTCAGTGTTGCATCATTTTCATCGTTTGTGCTGAGCTAGGAAGCATTGACTGAAAACCACTGCTAAAATAATTAGCACAGTCATGCCTTTATAAGAAAATCTTTAAATATATTATAAACCAAAAGAACTGCGGATGCTGTAAGTCAGGAACAAAAACAAAGTTGCTGGTAAAGCTCAGCAGGTCTGGCAGCATCTGTGAAGGAGAAAACAGAGTTAACATTTGGGTCTGGTGACCCTTCCTCAGAACTGAGTTATTAACGTTGTCCTAAAATATTGAGAAGTCCTAGGCAACTGCTTTCGAGGAAATCATCTAAGCTCTGGCAAACTTCGGATATTGGCTTAAATAAAAGCAATTACAAGAGCGTGAAGGCATAAGAACATAAGAAATAGGAGTAGGAGTAGGCCATCTGGTCCATTGAGCCTGCTCCGCCATTCAATAGGATCGTGGCTGATCTTTCCGCGGACTCAGCTCCATTGACTCGCCTGCTCAGCATAACCCTTAATTCCTTTACTGTTCAAAAGTCCAGCTAGCTTTGCCTTAAAAACATTCAACGAGGTAGCATCAACTGCTTCACTGGGCAGGGAGTTCCATACATTCATAACCCTTTGGGAGAAAAAGTTCCTCCTCAACTCAGTCTTAAATCTGATCTCCTTTTATTTTGAGGCAATGCCCCCTAGTTCTAGATTTATCCACCAGTGGGAACAACCTCCCTACTTCTACCTTGTCTATTCCCTTCATAATTTTATATGTTTCTATATGATCCCCCCTTCATTCTTCTAAATTCCAATGAGTATAGTCCCAGTCTACTCAATCTCTCCTCATAAGCCAACACTCTCAACTCCAGAAACAATCTTGTGAACTTCCTCTGCACCCCCTCCAGTGCCAGTATATCCTTTCTCAAGTATGGAGACCAAAACTGTACACAATACTCCAGGTGTGGCCTCACCAGCACGCTATATGGCTGCAGCATAGCCTCCCTGTTTTTAAACTCCATCTCTCCAGAAATAAAGGACAATATTCCACTTGCCTTCTTAATTACCTGTTGCACCTGCAAACTAACAAGGCAAAATTGTCTAACATGGACTGCAAAAATAGGTTAAAAGGTAAGGCAGTAGATAAGCAGTAACTGACATTTAAGGTGCAAAACTCTCAGAAAGGATATTTTCCAAAGAAAAAGAAAGACTATGAGAAAGATGCACCATTCAAAGGTAAATCAGAAAATTAAGGGTGAAATTGAAAGATCTGAGATTAGCGGTAGGTCAGAAGATTAGACACGTTTTAGAAACCAGCAAAGAATGCCTGAAAAAAGCAAGGGATGCACTAGACACTGCGAGAAAGATAATTAGAGACATAAAAATAGACAATAAGAGTTTTTACAAGTACACAAAACAGCTCGTCCCTGCCTCCCTAACCTGTTCTTCCTCCCACCTATCCCCTCCTCCCACCTCAAGCCGCACCCCCATCTCCTACCGACCAACCTCATCCCGCCCCCTTGACCTGTCCGTCCTCCCTGGACTGACCTATCCCCTCCCTAACTCCCTACCTACACTCACCTTTACTGGCTCCAACCCCGCCTCTTCGACCTGTTTGTTTCCTCTCCACCTATCCTCTCTATCCCTCTTCTATCCGCCTCCCACTCTCTCCCTATTTATTTCAGAACCCCCTTCCCCTCCCCCTTTTCTGATGAAGGGTCTAGGCCCGAAACGTCAGCCTCTCTGCTCCTATGATGCTGCTTGGCCTGCTGTGTTCATCCGGCCCTGCACCTTGTTGTCTCTCATAAGTAAAGTGAGTATTGGTCCCTCAGTGGGTAAGATTGGGGGATTACTAATGGGAAGCAAGGAAATGGCACAAGTGTTGATCAAATATTTTGTATCAGTCTTCATTTTAGAAACATTAAAAGCATCCCAAGAATTGTTGAAACCAAAGGGGGAAAACATACATAAACAATTGCTAAAGAAGAAAGAAGTTCAAGTGTCTGAGGAAGGGTCACTTGACCCGAAATGTTAACTCTGTTTTTTCCTTCACAGATGCTGCCAGACCTGCCGAGCTTTTCCAGCAATTTCTGCTTTTGTTTCTGATTTACAGCATCCACAGTTTTTTTCAGTTTTTCAGTTTTTTGTGGGATTGGGGTAAAATATTAGCATGGCTAGAGGATCAGTTAGCTAATAGGAAGTAAAGAGTTTCAATTCAGGAGTTGTGTTGCGGTACACGAATCACACAAAATTAACATTCAGGTACAACAAATGATTAGGAAAGCAAAATAGAATCTCGACATATATTGCAAGGGGAATAGAGTATAAAACTAGGGAAGTTTTGATACATTTGGGGGACTCAGTGACATTGCATCTGGAGTACTTTGTAAAGTTTTGTTCTCCTTACTTAAGGAGATATATTCTTGTGAATGAAATCAATTCAGAGAAGGTTCGTTTCTGGGATGACATGGTTATCTAATGTGGAAACAGTGACCAAGCAAGGTCACTCTCATTGGAGAAGAAACAGTCAATCTGAAATATGAGATCCTGAGGAGGTTTGCCAGGGTGGATGCTGAGAACCTTCTCCTTGTGAAACAGAATAGAAGTAGGGGCCAGGGGTGAAAAATAATTGGTCTCCATTTATCGTGGAGATGAAACAGAATTTTCTTCTCTCTGATACCACTCCAAAATTCTCTCATTTGCTTATAGCCACCCTCTTGGTGTCTGTCTGCTAATCACAGAATTATAGAATGGTGGGAAAACAGAAGGAGGCCATTCAACATATTGAATTCCTACTAGCTTTCTACAAGCGGCATTTAACTAGTACCACTCCCCACCCACCTTGTTCCATATAGCCCTAATTGACCAGATGTGAGTCGATGAAGGAGTTTGGTTTGAGAAAATTCAAGGTACATCATGAAGCAATTGAAGGATCTTGAAGAATTTTATTGGGCATCCAAGTCTTTGGAATACAATCCAGACACTAGCGATTTACACACATACACAGAAGTTGCTGGGAAAGCTCAGCAGGTCTGGCAGCATCTGTGAAGAAAAAATCAGAGTTAATGTTTCAGGTCCGGTGACCCTTCCCCTTTCAGTTTTTACCAGGGATTTACTGCCACACGTGCCTTGATCAAAAGGATGAGTGCAATGGAGATCATGGCATTGTTCTTGACATTTTCTACATGTTACCTGGCAACAAAGATCACATTAGAGGTTCCTGTGGAAGACTGAAGCCACAATATGTCACCAATCAGATTCAGGAGAATGCATGGCAGGGTTTTCCCTGTAATGCATAACAGAAAAGATTCAGGATTGCAGTGAAAACTTCACTCAAGTCAGAGGAGAACGTTCCCTTAATATCTTCATTAGAGTCAAGGGTCAGGTCAGGGGCAGAGATCATAGGTCCGACCCAAGTACAGCAGGGCCTTGATTCAAGCACAATGGGCTGGCTGCCAACCCAAGTTCAGCAGTCCTGGTCTCCTAACCCCAATAAACAGATTGCTTCGAGCCCTAGACCCCAGTTAGTGGGCCTTGATGCATTCCTTGCGCTGGGTCCTGGATCATGACATATTTGTTGATGATAGTGACATATTGGTGACTGCAGATGAAGTTTCACAAGTCTTTTACATAAAATTGTGGAGTTCTGGGAGAATATCCAACAGCGTATTCCAGATGGCAAATCCAACTTTGTGAACACAAGCACTGCGGTCAGACTTAACTTTCTAGTCAGTGTATGCCAGTGGTTGTTCCTTCAGCTACCCTTGCCCAAGAAGGTATGTTACACTAAGGATGGCCTTAATAGCTCATGTAATAGACTGCTGTTCTTCCCACCTCCATCATAACATGGGGGCCCAATAACCTTCGTGCTTGCGTTTCCTTTTATTTAGACCACTGTATGTGCTGCTCACAATGTGATGTCATTTACAATGGCTAGGCCAAACACAGACTGGGAGACCACTCTTTGTGAAACACCTCCACTCTGTCTAAAGGAGTGACCCTGAACTTCCAGTCGCTTGGCATTTCTGTAAACCATCTTGCTCCCTTGAAAACACTTCCATCCTTGGCCTGCTACAGTGTTCCAATGAAGCTCAATGCAAGTTGGAGGAACAATGCCTCATTTCTCATTTAGGCATTTTACAGCATCTAGGACTCAATATGGAGCTCCATAAATTGAGAGAATGATCTCTTTTATCTAGTTTTCTTACACCTCCCATCCTCTCTGGCCATATCTTATTTGTATTTTGTTGGATTTGCTCTCAACTAAACAGACCCATTTTTTCCTTTTCACTGCTAACATTGACACATCTATCTCTCCTTTATCACCATCATTGTCTTATGTCTTTGTCTTTTGCTCTGGGCACACTCAATCTGTTCCACTTGCTCTTTTTCTCTCTCTCTACAGCAGAAAAACCACAATTTTCCAGCTTCTCTCCCTTAGAAGAGTCATACTGAACCTTAAATATTAGCTTCATTTCTCTCTCCATAATTGCTGCTAGAACAGAGGCTCTTCAGTACTTTGGTTTGTATTTCCTTACATGGACACAATCACACTTGTTGCGAAGTTGGGTGGAGTATTCATGGATTAGAAGGCAGGACGTTTGATGTTTGTAAAATTGTAAGGGGGAAGAGTGGGTAATTCTTTTGAAAGATGATGTGTTTTTTTTAGGCTTGGAGATTAAAAAAAATGTGGCCCCACTGACGGATTTGTTAAAGAAGAACATGAAATTTCCAGGAGGCATTTGAGAATGTAAAAGCAGTGTTAATCCCAGCACTAGTTTTAGCCATGCCAAATTTGTTGAAACTCTTTAAAGTCGCTATCAATGCAAGCGATGTAGGGGAAGTTGGAGCTGTGTTGTTACAGGAGAATGATTGTGGAATTGAAAGGTCAATTAGTTATTTTTCAAAGGAACCCAATATCAACCAGAGAAAATTTTGAACTGTTGAAAAAGAGCTCCATAGATCCATAGAATCCCTACAGTGTGGAAACCGGCCCTTTGGCCCAACAAGTCCACACCAACTGTCAGAGCACCCCACCCAGACCCATCCCCCTATAACCCCACCTAATCTACCCATTGCTGAACACTATGGGCAATTTAGCATGGCCAATCCACCTAACCTGCACACCTTTGGACTGTGGGAGGAAACCGGAGCCACCAGAGGAAACCCATGCAGACACAGGGAGGACAACACAGGCCCCTGGTGCTGTAAGGCAGCAGTGCTAACCACTGAGCCATCCCAGTTTAGTATTGGCCTTACAACATTTTAATGTTGATGTTGTAAATAATGTATCAGAGACAGTTGTGTGCACTGATCACAAGCCTTTAATATTTTTGGAAATATTTAAAGATAAGAACAGTAGACTATTTTGTTGGAGTCTTACGTTACAAGCATTTAATTTACAGATTGTACATGTTGCAGATTGTGAAAATGTTATTGCAGACGTGTTATTGTGGGTTTAAAAGGAAAGTGCATATACAAGATACAAACAGAAGTGTTTAATGTTATATATGTATATAGAATTAGTATGAAATGTGTAAGTCTAGATTAATGAACTATGGATCTAGTTATAATGGTGTCAAGGTTTAGAGAAAAAGAATGAAGCGATCTTTTCATCTTTTTATTTTTGGTTCTTTTTATTTCTTAAGGTGGGAGGTGTTGCAAAGTTGGGTAAAGTACTCATGGATTGGAAGGCAGGATGTTAGAATTTGATGGTTGTAAAATGATAGGTTGAGAAGATTGCATGGTGCCTTTAAATGATGATGTGTTTATCCTAGGCTTGGAGGTTAAAAAACAGATGTGTAGATGCACAGAGAGCTCCTGGAACTGAAACATTGTATCAAAAGACTGTGTGATTAACAACTCAGGCAGTAGTTTGTTTTGTTAGCAAGGTAACCAGTTTGAAAATCAGCCAATTACCTTAAACCAGGCACTTAAAACTAAACAATTAAATTTAAATCTTATGGTTTTGACAACCTAGAGCTAATTGTAAGAAATTAGTAGGTCATCGAGGGTATAAAAGAAGAGAGCATTTCAAAATCAGCGTGAGAGCAACTGTTATCTGTTAGATTTAATAACCAGCAGCCCTGAAGAGAAAAACATTGGCTCTCGCAGAATTCTCTAAGCTCTCAGAGTAACCACTATCTAAATAAAGGTATAGTGGCACTCTTAGCTAATACTCCTGACACAAGAATTCAAGAGGGAGAGGCATTCCTGACACAAGAATTTGATGGAGAAAGGCGTTCTGGACTGAGGATCAGAGGAAAGGGCACAGAGCATTCTGGAAGATGTATCCTGGCTCTAATTTTGAGAGATTAAGTTTTAAGTATTTTTCAATTAATTTGGTTTATATAAGTGGGATTTGTATCTATTAGAACAGCATACCATTAGAATTTTATTTATCCGGGAATAGTTAGTATTTAGGGGGGAATTGTTCGGTTAGTTAGTGGTTCTGTTAATTTGTTCCCTGTTAGAGTTAGATAAATAAATTGTTATTTGTTGATTATAGATTGACTGTCAGGCTTCATTTCATTTAACCACTCCTTTATAACAGATTGGGGGGTGAGAGACAGGTTATACCACTTTTCACACTTCTTTTAACGGATTATGAGGTGAGGTGAGTTTCTTTGGGTGTTTCGGTTTTAGTTATCAGAGGGAAATCGACCTCCACTTTACGACACACTGCATTGCCAATACACAAACCCATCTTAGCTTCTTGAAATGTGTTATGCAATCAAACCCATTAATGATCAATAATACCTGTACACAGGTCAATTCAACATGATAAGTAATTTTAAGGATGATGCATATCCATTTATTGATCCTTTGAAGAAGTGCAGTATGCATATTCAGGAGATGCTTCAAGTGGAACTGAATGAGTTGGAGTAAAAATTGCAGAATTCAGAGTCAACCATCACAGAGATTTGTGTAGCATTTCAACACGTGTTTTAAAGGAAAATGCCACCATAGAGTATACCTAGATCCTCATCCAAGTGTTCCCCTTCTTTCATGTGGTTTTATTTACCGTACCTGAGTTGCAGCACTTAAACCATTAAGGCATCTCAACCTTACGCTTAAAAAGGTATTTACATAAATTGACACTGGTAGCATTAAATCCTAAATTTTCTGAAGCAAGTTTCAAGGTACAAATGCTGGTATGTCCAGTTATTTATTCTGCCCATGGACACTGTCCCAATCCAGTTAAGATTGAAGATATAACAGCAAACTTTGTTTCAACCAGCACTCTTGATAAAGCAGCAAAAATTATACACCTCAAATACTGTGAAGTTTACTGTATTATTCTGTCCAATTATCATAGTTTGTAAAATTTAATTATCTCAATGTAAATACACTAGTTCTTTGATTGAATGGCTGCATGAAATATCAATAGTTAATTCAATTTTGAGTCAATTTCTCTTCAAATGCCGCGACATCTGAGTAGTCTTTTGAGGGTGTGAGTGAGAAGGCTATCTGCTGGTAAGTTTTATTTAAGGTAAAGTTGTATTTTTATTTAAGTGATTTATGCTGTATCTAACAGTTTAATAAAAGTATAACAGTACTGTGTATGCTCCCTGCATTACGTTTCAATTACTTAGCGTGTGTTTTTACATTAGTTAGGTGGACCTCTTGATTATCCAGAATATTGGAATAATCAGCACACTCCTGGTCCCCTAGGTACCAGATAATAAAGAGTTTACTGTAAAACAAATGCCAAGCCTAAAGTATAATGAGGATCTGTGACAGTGCCTCAGGTTTTTTTTAAATTTCCTGTCTCAATTCATGGTATAAGTATCTCTGCAGAGATTATGCTGAAGAAGGATGTCCCTAGTTTGTGGCAAGATGACCATCAGTATATCTTCAATTCTCTCAAGCGAGTTCTTCAAAAAGGTCTTGATTACTGTGTACCATGACTCCAGGAAAGACATCATTCATGATGTGGATGGGTGCCAAAAATGCCTAGGCATGTGTCTTTTGCAGGACAAGAATAAAACGACTGTTTTTGGTTCAAAAACCCCCACGGTCTACACAAGCACATGTAGTTAGTTGGCAAGAAACTGACCATTGAAACAGATCAAGAGCCACTAGAAATGATCTGTTGTAAACCGCTAATGAGCGTTCTACCATGATTGCAGCATCTACTTGACTTTCAAGTGAGGTATAAGGCATGAAACCAAGATGGCTGCATCTTACACACTAAACAGATTGGCCAAGGTATTTCCTGTGACTTACACATTGTCTACAAAATTGAAGATGTTCTCCAGGGGGATCCGTTACACTTTGGACAGAGTCAATGTGAACAGCCACAACCATCAACTGCAGGAGTTGAGTAACTACAATAAGTAGCAGAAGATCATTATCCAGGATGACTTGACAGTATTACAGTGCTAAAGAAGAAGTTTAATTGATTGTGGCAATACAAGGACAAAGGTGATACATCATGACAAGTCATCTTCAAGGGCAAACAAGTCTGAATACCAAAAACACAAGGCAAATATCATATTCACATTACAACAGGGGCACATAGGTATTGATCACACAAAGTGGCTAAGCACACTCATCTATGTGCTAACCAGGGATGAATCATGATATCCAATAACTCATGAATGTGTGGGAGGACTGCCAAATATATCAACCCTGGTAGTGAGAGAGCCTCTACATCCACCAATGTCCCATCCACTTCTTGCATGAAAGCAGCAGCAGACCCAATCACAATGAATGGGCAAGTTCACATCCTCGTGATTCATTACTTCTGCAAATTTCCCATTGTTTGATGACTTAGCCACACAATGCACCATCATCGACCAGCATCTGCTAATCTCCATGGTAACATTTCTCTTACCTTGGTATCTGGGAAAGCAGCTGCAGGCTTCAGTAAGTATTGCAAGAGACTAAGGACTTTCTGTCCAGCTGCAAACGCACCATAACCCTGGCATAGATACACAACCCAGAGGACCTGCAGCATAAACAGAAACATCAGACCGTCCATTGGAGATAATTGATGGCACCGTGTTGTACAGAATCAAAGCATATAGGAATTATTGAAATTTGCAGAACAATGACAACAGAATACAATAAAGTTTCAATCACCTACAACTTATATCGTGCCTTTAAAATAATGGAACGTCACAAGGCACATCTCACCTGCACAGTCACAAAATAGCCTATCATTTTTAAAACGTTCTCAGAAACTCACACTAGTTGGTATCAAATTGGTAATTTGTCTTGGATAAGTTCTGACTTGCTTGAGGGGGAATATGGGAAAATGTCACAGTGAGTGACAGTCTTCTCAATTTGGGGTTCAGGCAGAATTGCGAAAGCTTCAGAGTATCTCAACTAGCACCCCAGGGCAGGAACAGCATGAATTTGATCCAGAATGAGGCTCCTTCTATATGTTCCCATCAGCATTCTTAAAATACATGCAGCACCAATATAACTCTCTCACCTTAAGGAGTATTGTATCTGTTCACAGAATGCTGGAAGCTGACAGTGGGTTTCCAAATATGAAATGGCATTTTACTTACAAGCAAAGAAGTACAACATTTTGTGAGCAATAACTTACTCATATTTAATTGCTAAGTTAGAAAACATAAATCAATCAATACGGCGATTGACTCATTTAATACATTCAGTAATAAATTGGCTTAGTATGGCAGAAAACAAAAGGATAATCCATCTACGGTAGGAAAAAAAAAAGTAAGAAATGGTCACATTAAGCCAGGAAGTAGGAACTGGATGGTGAGAAATACAGATGAAGTCAGCGACATAAGATGCGTAGAGATAGTAGGAACTGCAGATGCTGGAGAATCTGAGATAACAAGGTGTAGAGCTGGATGAACACAGCAGGCCAAGGAGCATCAGAGGAGCAGGAAGGCTGACGTTTCGGGCCTAGACCCTTCTTCAGAAATCAGAAA
>NC_063348.1:4433142-4529515 GCF_021869965.1 Rhincodon typus
ATTGTGTAACAGAGTGAAATCATTTTCACATTATGACGGTTCAGTAGTTGAATGCGCCAGTTCATGTGTTACTAGGTCTCACACACCAAAAATGAACCAGCTTTGAATCTCAGTTTATCCTTTCTTAGTTGATCTGCTCTTCTACCAAAGAAATTTTAATTTGCAGTTCTCTGGTTGAGGAACACTACAAACGTACAAGTCTTGTGTCGCTAATTAATACACAGAATGATCAGTGTCGGCAAAGTTTGCAAACAGTTTATCAGGATTCCCATCTGCCTATCGGTGGCATTTCTCAGCTCAGAAATTTCCAGAGTTGTGCATATGTGCAACAAGGGTTACTTCAATCAGCCTATTGCTCTGTTACAATGACTAACTGCTCAGTAACCTAGCAGCTGTTCTATTCACAGTCCTTAATGGATAGTTACTAAGATTTCTTTTTTCATCCTTTTAAGCTGCAGAGGCATAAAGCTCATGTCTAAAGGCACCTTGTTCCTATTCCACGGCGTAATATTTAATTCACATCTTGTCTGCAAATCTTGTGACATGGGGATAAAAATCTTATCTGGGGAGATTACTCTTCAATCCATCTCCTTTTCTGACTGCTCCCCTGTCTCAGCTTAGCTGCTGCTGAGTCGTTCATTCAGACCTTTATTACCTGTAGATTTAGCTGTTTCAATGTTCTCCCATCTGGCTGCTTACCTTCCTTCCTTAAAACCCCAAGGTCATCAAACCTCCACTGCCTGTGTCCTAATGCACACCAAGTTCTGTTTCCTCATCACTCCTGTCACCCTTTGGCTCTTGCTCCAGTAATGCCTCAATCCTTGTTTTCAATCACTAATGATGGCCTTGCCTTCAGTGACTTAAATTGCTTCTCTAAACCTCTCTTGTTCTCCATGCTTCTTCAAAGACCAATGTTAAAACCTCTCTCTTTGAAAAAGTTTAGGTCATCTACCCCAATATTTCCTCATGTCAGTCCAATGTCAAATTTTGGATATTAAAACCCTCCCTTTGGATCATTTTACTGAACTAAAGACTCTACAAAAATGCAAATTGTTTTGTTGGCTGGAATTTGGTAAATCCCAGCAATAAGTGTCGCATCCAGAATCCAGCTGCTTACAATGTCCAGAAGGTTTGACAGCATTGGTGGCAGCAACAACATAACTGCACAAATAAAGAGCTGGAATCAAACTCAATGAGACACGGGGCATTCAACAGTAGATTACATCTCAAAGGAGTATTACATCAGAAATTGTGTCCATCACACATATTAAGTTCTTTTTCATGGCTTAGCTGATTAAAGCAGTTAGTTTCTGAGTGATACAAACAACAAAGTCCAAGATCATAGGATGTGGAGCAAGAGCAGATTATTTGGCCCTTCTGGCCTGCTCCAAAATCCAATAAGAACTATGGTTGATGTGGTTGTGGCCTCAGCTCCACCTTCCTGTCTATACCCCATAACACACAATTCCCTTATCTATCAAAGATCTATGGAATTCAATTCAGCCTGAATGAAATTTACAAGACACAGCCTTCTGGGGAAGAGAAGTTTACATTCCAATGAGCCTTTGAGAGAAAGAAATTCTCCTCAGTTCTGTTAAAAGGGAGATATCTTATTCATAAACTATGTCCCTTACTTTAAGTCTCCCTGGCGAGAGGAAATGTCCTCCTGGTATCCTATCAAATCTCCTCAAGAGATTATATGTTTCAGTAAGATCACTTTGTATTCTTTTAAATTCAACAGAAACAGGTTTAACATACCCAATCTCTCTTCGCAAGATAAACCCCTCATCCCAGGGGAGAGAGTCAAGTGAACCCTCTTGGACCTGTTTCTAAAGCAATATCTTTTTCAAATAACCAAAACCACACACAATACTCCACAGGCTCACCAATGCCCTGTACAGCCGTGATAAAACCTCTTCACTTCTACATTCCATTCCTCTTGCGATAAAACAAAAGAGAATGTTCTATTTGCCTTCCTAAATATCTTGGTGTTCCTGCTTACTAACTTCATATGATTCATGTATCAGGACACCCCCAGATCACTATATATGACTGATTTCTGCAATCTCTTTCCATTTAAATAGAATACTGCTTTTGCTATTCTCCCTGCCAAAATGGAAAGTTTACCTTTACCCATATTATACTCCATCTGCTAACTCTTTTTGCCCTACCTCTAACCTATTGACATCTCTTTGCAAGCACTATCTCCTCTTGACAACTTACTTGCTCCCTGTGTGGATGAGGAACAGGGCTGCAGGGAGGATGAGCCAGCTGACCACTGCACCATGGCACAGGAGGCCATTCAAGAGGGGGGAGCAAAAAGACAGGTGGTAGCTGTAGGGGATTCTGTAATTTGGGGAATAGACAGTATCCTTTGTAAGCAGGATCAAGAGTCCCGCATGGTATGTAGCCTGCCTGGTGCCAGGGTAAGGGATATCTCTGACTGGCTGGAAAGGATATTGGAGAGGGAGGGGGAGGATCTAACTGTTGTGGTCCATGTTGGGACAAACAACATAGGCAAGGCTAGGAAGGAGGACCTGGTTGGAGATTATCAGGTACTAGGAACAAAATTAAGGAACAGGTCCTCAAGGATTATAATCTCCAGATTGCTACCCAAACCATGTGCAAATTGGCAGAGGGATAAGAAAGTTAGGGAATTAAAACACATAGCTAAAGGAGTGGTGTGGGAAAGATGAATTCTATTTCATGGAGCATTGGTATCAATTTTGGAACAGGAGGGATCTGTACTGTGGGGATGGTCTCCACCTGAACTGATCTGGAACCAGTGTTCTAGCGAAAAAGATAAATAAGATGGTCACTAGGACTTTAAACGAGTGAACTGGGGCAAAGGGAAGGGGAAAATGACAGGAAGTGTAATGGTAAATAGAAAAGAAAGCAGCAGGGTAACATGTGTGCAGGAGGGTTTAACTACATCGAAGAATATGAAAGAAATTAAAAGGAAGGAAAACACAGAAGATGTTATTAATGAGATGTTAGAATTCAAAAAGAAGGTACAAAAACTAGCATAAAGGCATTTTACCTAAATGCTCATCGCATTCGAAACAAGGTAGATGAGTTAACGGTGAATCATCGCGAATGAGTATGATTTAGTAGCCAGAGACATGGTTGCAGAATGGTCACGACTGGCAATTAAATATCTAGGGGTATCAGACTATTTGGAAGGACAGACAGGAAATTAAAGGGGTGGTGTACCCTCTGATATTTAAGGATGACATCAGGGCAACAGTAGGAGATAATATAAATTCTATGGAGAATAAGGTTAAATCCATTTGGGTGGAAATTAGAAATTCTAAGAAGAAAAAATCACTGATAGGCGTAGTCTATAGGGCAATAAACAAAGAAATAACCATTGCCTGTGAAAATTGTACAGCAATTATTATGGGGGATTTTAATCTACATGTCGATTGGTCGAACCAAGTCAGTCAAGGCAGCTTTGAGGAGGAGTTCTTTGAATGTATCAGCAATAGTTTTCTTGATGAGGGAGCAAGCTATCCTAGATAATGAGACAGGGATAATTAATGTTCTCATAGTTAGGGATCCTCTTGGAAGCAGCTATCACAGTATGGTTGAATTTAGAACACAGACGGAAAATGAGAAGATAAAATCCAATACCAGGGCCCTGTACTTAAACAAAGGAGACTACAATAGGATGAGGGAGGAGTTGGCTAAAGTAGACTGGAAGCAAAGACTCTATGGTGGGACAGATGAGGAACAGTGGAGGACTTTCAAAGCAGTTTTACAAAATGCTCAGCAAAAGCATGTAACAGTGAAAAGGAAGGACTGTAGGTAAAAGGGTAATCAGCCATGGATGTCTAAGGAAATAAGGGAGGCTATCAAATTGAAAGATAAGGCATACAAAGTGGCAAAGACCAGTGGGAAACTAGAAGATTGGGAAAACTTTAAAGGTCAACAGAAAGCCACAAAAAAGCTACAAAGAAAAGTAAAACAGATTACGAGAGTAAACTAGCTCAGAATATAAAGACAGATCGCAAAAATTTCTGCAGATATATAAAACGAAAAAGAGTGGCTAAGGTAAACATTGGTCCTTTAGAGGATGAGAAGGGGGATTTAATAATGGGAAATGAGGAAGTAGCTGAGGCATTGAACAGGTATTTTGTCTCGGTCTTCACAGTGGAGGACATGAATAACATGACAGTAATTGATGACAAGGAGCCTAAGGTAGGTGAGGACCTAGAAACAATCATTAACCCAAAACAGGTAGTGTTGGGAAGGTAATGGAGCTCAAGGTAGACAAGTCTCTTGGCCCTGATGGAATGTTTCCCGGGGTAGTAAAAGAGATGGTGGGAGAAATAGCAAATGCGCTCTGGTAACTTTCCAAATTCTGCTGGACTCTGGGGCAGTTCCAGCAGATTGGAAAATAGCCAATGAGACACAACTGTTTCAAAAAGGAGGTAGACAAAAGATGGGGATTTCCCATTGGGCGGATACAACATGGGTTCATGAAGGACAGGTCATGTTTAACTAATTTACTAGAATTCTATGAAGGCTTTACGAGTGCGATGGACAAAAGGCATTCGACAAGTTGCTGCACAAAAGGCTTCTGCATAAAATAAAGGCGCATGGTGTTACCAGCAATGTATTAGCATGGATAGAGGATTGGTTAACTAACAGGAAGCAAACAGTGGGCATAAATTAGTGTTTTTCTGATTGGCAATCAGTGACTAGTCGTGTGCCTCAGGGATCAGTGTTGGGACTGCAATTGTTTACGATTTACATCGATGACTTGGAGTTGGGGACCACGTGTAGATGTCAAAGTTTGCGGATGACACAAGGATGAGTGGTAGAGCAAAGTGTGCAGAGGACTCTGAAAGGTTGCAAAGGGATATAGATAGTTTAAGTGAGTGGGCAAAGGTCTGGCAGATGGAGTACAATGTTGATAAATGTGAGGTCATCCATTTTGGTAGGAATAACAGTAAAAAGCATTTTTATTTGAACGGTAAAAAATTGCAGCATGCTGCTGTGCAGAGGGACCTGGGTGTCCTTCTACATGAATCACAGAAGACTGGTTTGCAAGTGCAACAGGTAATTAAGAAGTGAAATGGAATTTTCTCCTTCATTGCTACAGGACTGAATTTAAAAGCCGGGTAGTTATGTTACAGCTGTATAGGGGCTGGTGAGGCCACATAGAGTACTAAGTGCAGTTTTGGTCTCCTTACTTGAGAAAAGATGTACTGGTACTGGGGGGGAGCGGGGGGCGCAAAGGAGATTCACTGGGTTGATGCAAGAGATGAGAGAGTTGACTTATGATGAGAGACTGGAATTATATTCATTGGAATTTAGAAGAATGAGAGCGGTTGCGGGGGGGGGGGGGGGGGGGGGGGGGGGGGGGGGGCAGGGGATCATATAAAATTATGAAGGGACGAGATAAGATAGAAGCAGGGAGGTTGTTTCCACTGGCAGGTGAAACTAGAACAAGAGGGCATAGCCTCAAAATTAGGGGGAGCAGATTTAGGATTGAAGAGGAACTTCTTCACCCAAAGGGCTGTGAATCTGTGGAATTCCTTGCCCAGTGAAGCGGTTGAGGCTACCCCACTGAATGTTTTTAAAGCTAAGACAGATAATTTTTCTGAACAGTAAAGGAATTAAGGGTTACAGTGAGAGGGTGGGTAAGTGGAGCTGAGGCCATGAAACAATCAGTCATGATGTTACTGAATGGCAGAGTGGCCTTGAAGGACCAGATGGCCTACTCCTGGTTCTTATGTTCTTCTCCCCACCCACCTTGGTATCATCAGCAAATTTAGCTAACATACATTTAGACCCTTCAAGCAAATAAGTGATATACAGTCGAGGACCTACTTCTGATCTGTGTTGGGCTCCACTTGTTGAAGTCTGTCAACTCTAAAAAGACTAATTTATTTTCACGTTGATTCCTGTTGGCTAACTAGCCCTTTATCTGTTCTAGTATGTTTCCCCCTATCTCACGTGCTATTATCTCAGATACCACCACACCTTTGATGTAACACCTTATCAAATGCTGGCAAATGGGGCTAGATTTATTTAGGATATCTGGTTGGCATGGATGGGTTGGACCAAAGTAGTGTTTGACTCTATAAATACCTTTGGAAAATCCAAGGAAAACACCAGTCTGCTCTATCTAAAGAAAATATTACTTCGTCAAAAATTTTGGACAGACAGAACTGTCCCTAGGGTAGGGAAAATTGGGATGACAATTCTAGCTCCCAGCTGGGACCATAGACGGTGGTGAATGGTAATCACAGCATAGTTAAGCCTGCAGATTGAGAGAGCTTCATTTGGATGATAGAAGGAAAAGCTAGAGAGCCACACAAGGGAGGAATACTGCGCACAGTGTGATCTGCAATGATAGAGGGAGATCCACACACAATGTGGTTTGTCCAGGCCCCAAAGGCGACTCTTTACACTGGTGTTGAATCACAGAAGAAGCCTGATAGTGTGGAAGCAGGCCATTTGGCCCATCAAATCCACACCAACCTTCCAAAGAGCATCCCACCCAGACACAACCCACCCCCCAAATCCCGGTAACCCAGCATTTCCCATGGCTAATCCATCTAGCCCACACATCCCTGGACACTATGGGCAATTTAGCATGGTCAAGCCATCTAACCTGCACATCTTTGGACTGTGGGAGGAAACTGGAGCACCTGGAAGAAACCCACGCAGACACTGGGAGAATGTGCAAACTCCACACAGACAGCTGCCCGAGGGTGGAATCGAACCCGGGTTCCTGGCGCTGTGAGGCAGCAGTGCTAACCACTGAACCACCCTGCTGCCCCTATTAGAGGCGTTTGGAAATTGTTTTACTGTATTTTAGCATGTTCCCAGGATTAAGCTTCCAGCTTCACTTAGAACACAGTTTGGCAGCTGTGGGAAATGGGAAGAGGATTTCACACTGGCATGAAGCAGATTGCTTTACCTCTTGATTGATCCAGTCCATACTCAGCACTGGGCAACATATCCATATTATAAATGTTATATTACGAGAAAACTGGGCATAGATTGAGAGTCAGAAAATAACAGACTGGAAGAGAAAACAAGTCAAATCAGCACATTCCCGAGAGGGATAGTGACATTTTCTTGGAAGCGAAGTACTGCAGGTGCTGAAAATCTGAAATGAGAATCTGATGAAGGGTCACATTAAGTAAAATATTTACTCATGCTTTTCTCCACCCCTGCTGACTGGCCTGCTACTTTGAGCATGTTCTATTTTATTGGCAGTACTATCTGTCTGATATAGCCCCAAAAGATGACTTGGTTCGCTTGCCTAAGGTGGGCATACTTCATTCTTAGCACTTACCTCAATCCTCTACAGCTATGTGCAGGCAGGAGTTGGATTTAACCTGTTTATTTGTTCATTGGATGTGGGCATCACTGACTAGGCCAGCATTTATTGCCCATCCCCAATGGCACAGAGAGCAGTCACACACTGGTCGGATTTCCTTCCCTAACAAAAGATATTGATGAACCAGGTAGGATTTGACAACAGTCGACAATGGTTACTTAGTCACCATTAGCCTGAGGTTCTGGATTACTAGTTCAGTGACATCACCAATGCGCCACTGCCTCCATTCTGCAGCAACATCATTTGTTTGAAACAGCCATTTTAAAAACGACACAGGCAGTACAAGTGAGCTTGACCATACTAACAGCACTGTCCCTAACTCAGCACGCCACCAACCAAGAGACTTTTAGATCTTTGTTCTGTTTCTCTTGCTCAATTACCATGTGCTGGTGGCAGTACTCCCAGTATCCCAATCTACCATGTACTTCTGACTCATACGCCTAATGTACATGTCCACAGCTAACACGAGATAAGAGTAAAAACACAAAGAGGTGAGGAAGGGAAAGTGTAAAAGGAGAAAAGATCGAGGAGAGGGAGGTAAATCTATGCACATTCTTACACTGATTTATTTTCTTACTCGCAATTCTAAGGGGAATTGTGATCTATTGGCCTCAAACCTCTGGACAAGGGATAATTGAAAGTGAATTGAAAACAGAAACTGGCAGCCTGTAATGATGTAGTAAGAAAGGAGTACAGATCAACACTGTATCTGTCAGCTTCTTCTGCTTTTGTAGTGTTTTTTCCTTTGTCTTCTTTCTTTGAAATTCCCAAATCACGTGCAATGCCCTGTTCACAGCAATTGATGACTGCTTACTTATTACAGAGCTATTCACCCTCATTCACTGCTTTTGCTTCCATATTGGTTATCACAGCTGTTTCTGTCTGTGGTGTGTCTGCGGTGTTTTTACTATCTTATCGATGCTTTCAGAGTTACTACTGCTTTGCGACCTGCGATTGCAATAATCCCCATCCTGGCACCTAAATCACCCTTCCCTAGCCATCAGATCCAACCTCGCTACTCCCAACTCAACACCTACCATCTGCAACCCCAACTAGAATCCATTCACAATTAATGCAGTGATATACAGATATCACGCTCTATGACTATTATCTTATGAATAATCCATGTTTAGTTATCCCTGTCGAGCAATATTTTGCTCTTAAATTCATCTATTAGTCTGGTCTCTGTAAAGGTCATCAGGCAACAATGGCTCATTGTGGATATGCCCTACAAAGATATCACTTGATCATAACCAACATCAACATTTTTAACTGCATTTATATCCATCCCTTTGTTCAGTAGACCATATAATGGGTATTATAGAGTCATAGAGCTGTACAGCATGGAATCAGACCCTTCAATCCAACTCCTCCATGCCAACCAGATATCGTAAATTAATCTAGTCCCATTTGCCAACATTTGGCCCATATCCCTCTAAACGCTTCTTGTTTTTATACCCATCCAGATGTCTTTTAAATGTTGTAATTACATTGGGCAGGTTAAGCCAGATGATAAAACAGCAGTACCACTTTGACTGATGTCATGTTTGGCTTCAAGGGTTTTGACAAAACATTTGATGACTTGCATCCCAACCCAAGGACTTACCAGGATCTGGGACAGGACACAAAGGAGAACACTGTAGCTTGCCCTCAGACAGACTCTCTTCATCCAGCCCCATCGATTCTCCTGGCTGAGCTGCAAAGAATTCTGGGATTTCTCTGAGTTGGCCACCTCTTCCCCCTGGGGGCTGCATTGAGTCAATGCCCCCATCATTCTTCGCTCCTATCAGTGCCTCAGAGGGACCTGCAAATATAAACATGAGCAGGATGAAGGTGAGAGTTAATCAGGATGCATCCAGAGTTCTTCCCACTCGACAGAAATGGCTTGATCTATGCGGCTGATTGTGATGTCTCAATCCCCAGTAGCAGATGCAGGGCTGCATTCAACAGTCATGGTTTATTCATTCTGTACTGCTGCTTCTTTTGGAAAAAAAAGTGAACCCACACATGAGTGGGAGGACGAATCACAGTACGGCATTGAGCAGTAATGGAAAATTTTATAACAAGGTGAAGGCAGGCAGCCAATGACAGACAGAATTGATGGCAATATGCAGAGAGAAAAAATGATGTGTGTGTGTGTGTGTGTGAGAGAGAGAGAGAGAGAGAGAAGCAAACAGAGACCAGGAGAGGGAGTAAAACAGAACAGATGTTAACAAACGGACCCTGGGTAAGAAAGAACTGCAAAAATGCAGAGAATCATGAAAATGCAGAGGGATGAGAAACCTAACTATAGGAAAGGGGAACAGGAAAAGAAGAATGGGGGGAAGAGCCATAGAAAATCAGGGTCATGAGACAGCAATCAGAAGTGTCGACATTGCTAACTAAAAATTTGAAATAAATTGGGTGATGCGATGAAATTTCACTGATGCACTTCCTTGACCATTTGCTCACAACATTCAAAATTTGCATATATCGTTTACTGTGCATCAGCTACAGCCTTTAGTGTGGCACAGTGGTTAGAATTGCAGGCTCAGAGCAGCAGGGACCCCAGGTCTGATTCCACCCTCGGGCGACTGTCAGTGTCTGTATGGGTTTCCTCTGGGTGCTCTGGTTTCCTCCCACAGTCCAGAGATGTGCAGGCTAGGTGGGTTGGCCATGGGAAGTGCAGGGTTACAGGGATAGGGTGGGTCTGGAAGGGATGCTCTTCAGAGGGTCAGTGTGGACTCAATGGGCCCGCTTCCACACTATAGGGATTCTATGATTTACAGTAGCTTAGCAAAACATTCAGATCAGGATCCTCAGTTACTGTTAATGTAAAGGGCCCCAACAAAACAATTTAAATGGCTGTATTATCACATACGACATAAAGGCAGCTGGCATCTGGGTGACACACTGAGCTAATATACAAAGTAAAGGAAAAAAGTGTATTCTCAAAAGAAAAGATGTATACGCCAAGCCTTATGGAAAAGGATGATAATGGGGAGTGCTATCAATAAGAATCATATGATCTGAATCCAAAAGGGCTATATGGTAGACTTGTAGAGACCACTAAAGTAAGTCTACACAATACTTCCCTATCCTAAGTAGCTACCAAATTATGGTATTGATATTGTATAATTTAAAGTTATTTCACCACACTCCAGTATTGTTGGCCCATCCAGAGAGTTGACACAGTTTTCTAGTTTCAATGTTTCCCATGTATGACCAAATTGGAACAACTCACAAGTGTCACCATCGTAATGAAATTTTAAAGTGCTTCACACAGCAAATCCTCAAACGTAACTTTTCTCCATCAGGCATATAAAATTACTAACACACAGAAGAGGCATTTATATTCCACTGCATGAGCTCTTTAAACTGCAACATTTCAAAAATACTTGACTGGCTCTTCTCATGATGGTATATAGTCAAAGGAAGCGGCCCCAAATTGCAAAAAGCCTATATCCCCTCTCACTTACGCAAGGTAAGTGAAAAGTTTGAAAGGCAGGAAGGTAGTGGGATGGGTGCCAGATAAGTAAGGTGCCAGCTGGGTAAGGTGTCAGGTGGCATGGAGACCAGGTAGGTGATGCAGTGTTTCGGGTAGGTTGAGGTGTATGGAAGAAATTGATTCTAGTTGGGGTTGCAGATGGTAGGTGTTGAGTTGGGAGTAGCGAGGTTGGATCTGATGGCTGGGGAAGGGTGATTTAGGTGCCAGGATGGGGAAATGGTGTGGAGGCAGATCAAGTCCATAGCGTAGGTCCAGAGCAAGAGAGGTAATGATAGGTCCAGTTCAAAAATTGATGTCACAAATGACTTAAAGTGACTGAGGTGTTAGATGCAAGGACTCTGGGGTGAGTATTGTAAAAGTGGTGTGTTTTAGATACTGTACAAAAGCTGCTTTGTTCCTTTTCAAATTACACAATTTTGGAGGGGATTATTGGAAATATATTTTTAATGTTCGTTTTTAAGCTTCATTTCTTCTGTAATTAAAAAAATCCATTTTATTGTTAAAGCAAAATCTGCAACATTACATGCTTATGTCTCAACGAGGAACCTCTTCATCAAAAGCAAAACAACTAAAAACAAGTCAGGTTCCTGTCCAAGATCTGACTTGCCCAATAATACAATCAACTGGGATCGTAACAATCTATACTTGCTGAGTAGCACATATAATTCACAGGTTTACAGAAACCTATACATTCTTAGCAACATGATTGAAAATTGCCGTCAGAAGTCCATTTGACATTTACGCAGAATGCAGCAGGTCACCATTATCCTTGATATCCTCAAAAGTTCCATAATGTTCTTCCCATGTCTACGGCCATCCCTACATCAAATCCCCTCAGTAATAAAGCCCCTATCACTTTTGCCCTTCCGTACTTCTTCCTACTGCCCCACCCTGAGCAGCTGGACCATCCACAGTGCCATCAACTTGGCTCTGACTGGTCCCCACAGAGAAATTGTCACTCTCTCCGCTTTAAAAGCCGAGAAATGGCTTGCAAGAAATGTACTCAGGGGATTTCCTCACTGCCTGCTTGGTCCTCTTCTTCTGTCTAGTGGTCAGTTTTCTTCCTCCTGCACTTTCTTAAACTGTAGGGTTTCAAAACGTGCTATTCATGTACCACTTAGTCTTGCAAATGCAGCGTAGCATGTTCTCACCTTGTCCTCTAGAATGTTGGCAGTATTGTCCTCCTTAACCAAGAAAAGACATACCTACCATAGAGAGAATACAGCGAAAGTCCACTTGACATAGTCCTGTGATGACAGGTTGTTGTCTGAGGAGCGAAAGGTCAATTAGGCTTGTGTCCATTGCAGCTTAGAGGAATGAATGAGAGGGGATGCTGCTACATGACATTCTGACTAGGCTGAATAGAATGAATGCAGGGATGATCTTCCTGCCAGCTTTGGGGTCTAGCACAAAGGGGCATGGTCTCAGGATATGGGGTAAACCATGTCAGACTGAGATGAGGAGAAATCTCTTCATTTTGTGCATTTCTCTAACACAAAGGCTGTGAAAGCCAACTCACTGAATACATTTAAGAAAGATATAGTTGGATTTCTAGAAATTGAAGGTATCAAAAGGTATGGGGAGAGGGCAGGAATACAAGTTGAAATAGAGGATTAGCCATGACCATACTGAATGTCGGAGCAGGCTCAAAGAGCCAAATGGCCTCTTCCTGTCGCAGCTCCACCACACCCGGCACTTTTCCCTGCAACTGCAGGAAGTGCTACACCTGCCCCCATACCTCCTCCCTCACCCCCATCCCAGGCCCCAAGAAGACTTTCCACATCAAGCAGATGTTCACCTGCACATCTGCCAATGTGGTATACTGCATCCGCTGTACCCGGTGTGGCTTCCTCTACATCGGGGAAACCAAGCGGAGGCTCGGGGACCGCTTTGCAGAACACCTACGCTCGGTTCGCAATAAACAACTGCACCTCCCAGTCGCAAACCATTTCAACTCCCCTTCCCATTCCTCAGACGACATGTCCATTCTGGGCCTCCTGCAGTGCCACAACGATGCCACCCGAAGGTTGCAGGAACAGCAACTCATATTCCGCTTGGGAACCCTGCAGCCCAATGGTATCAATGTGGATTTCACAAGTTTCAAAATCTCCCCTCCCCCTACCGCATCCCAAAACCAGTCCAGCTCGTCCCTGCCTCCCTAACCGGTTCTTCTTCCCACCTATCCCCTCCTCCCACCTCAAGCCGCACCTCCATCTCCTACCGACCAACCTCATCCCGCCCCCTTGACCTGTCTGTCCTCCCTGGACTGACCTATCCCCTTCCTAACTCCCTACCTACACTCACCTTTACTGGCTCCATCCCCGCCTCTTCGACCTGTTTGTTTCCTCTCCACCTATCCTCTCCTCTATCCCTCTTCTATCCGCCTCCCACTCTCTCCCTATTTATTTCAGAACCCCCTTCCCCTCCCCCTTTTCTGATGAAGGGGCTAGGCCCGAAACGTCAGCCTCTCTGCTCCTAAGATGCTGCTTGGCCTGCTGTGTTCATCCAGCCCTGCACCTTGTTATCTCGGCCTCTCCTTGTTCTTGGTTTCTGTGTTTCTGTGAATGTGGCCATAGGAACACAGTGTTGGTTGTGGGATTGTTGAATAATTGGGATCCGCGGTTTTACTTGCAGGAAATGGCCTCATCTTAAGGAGGAACTTCGTCACCCAAAGGGTTGTGAATCTGTGGAATTCCCTGCCAGGTGAAGCAGTTGAGGCTACCTCATTTAATGGAGGTTTTTAGAACAAAGATAGACAGATTTTTGAACAGTAAAGGAATTAAGGGTTATGGTGAGCAGGTGGGTAAGTGGAGCTGAGTCCACAAAAAGATCAGCCATGATCTTATTGTATGGTGGGGTAGGCTCTTGATGGGCCGGATGGCCTCCTCCTGCTCCTATTTCTCATGTTCTCATGAAATGGAGTTGAATGTATGATAACTGATAGACAGCCCATCCAGATTGTGGATGTGCTGACTGCCTCCTACCTCTTGCCTCCACCTCGTCCAGGACAGTGGGCATAGTGGGCATTCACCAGCATGATTTCACACACCCACTCCACACTGAGTGGGTCAGAATGTAAACCCAGCTCCTCTGATGCTGCCTGACCTGCTGTGTTCCTCCAGTTCCACACTCAGTGGGTCAGAATGTATGTGGTTTCATTACCCCTCGCCAGTGCAATGCAGCCACACAGCTATGTGTGTTATCACTGGCACCCTCTAACATGGGCTGGTCCATTTTCATATCAAAGCCTTACATTTATGCTTCTGTCAACTTCGATCTACACAGAGAGAAGACAAAACAGTCACCCCTCCTGACAAACAGAACTCCTACAACCTCTGATGCAAAAATGGGCCATGGCCTGGGAAGTTGTACCTATACTGCATGTTCTAGCATGGAAGGATCCAGTCACCTTCACAGTCACAAGCTATGCTGCACTCACCCCTTGCTCGGAGGCAATTTGTCTGAATTGAAGAGGTGGTAGATTTCTGAATTGCAGATGCATTGTACAAAGAGACCTTCCTCCCCTTTCTCCTGCTTCCTCTGTGAGTAGCTTATCTTCTATAGATATGCAAATTGTGTGGGCAAAAACTTGGCAGATGGAGTACAACGTGGGAATATCTGGTCGTCCACTTTGCAGGAGAAATAGAAAAGTGGAATATTATTTAAAATGGAAAGAGATGTACTGCAAAATGCCACAGCACAGATGGACCTGGTGTCCTTGTACATCAATCAGAAAAAGCATGAGGGTACAGCAAGTAATTAAGAAGGAAAGTGGTGTTGCAAGGGGATGGATGCCTTGCTATAGGACTCTGGTGAGGCTACACCCAGAGCACCGTGCATAGCTTTAGTCTTTTGAAAAAGAAGAATTTATTTCCATTGGAAGCAGGTGAGAGAAGGTTCACTCGATTAAATCAAGGGATGCAGGATTTATTTTATGAGGGGCAATTGAGCAAAATTGGCCTATACATCTTGGAGTTTCGAAGAATGAAACAGCTTTGAGGAGGCTTGACAGGATAGATGCTGAGGAAGGTTTTCCCTTGTGGGAGAATCTATAACCGGTGACATATTAAGAAGAAGTCTCTCATTTAAAGTAGTGAGAAATATTACTCGGAGATGACCTACAAAGAGGTCAATGGTAATGGGGAACTGGCGGGAAAGTCGAGTTATGGCCGCAAACAGATCAGCAATGATCTTATTGAATGTAGGTTTGATGGGCTGAAAGGCCTACTTATGTTCATGTTTCTTAAGATGATAATTGCTGCCTGTGCAACATCTTGTCCTTGTACTGCAGACTAAGAGGTGCTGCTACAATAGCCAGGACTGAAAGCAAAAAGTCCTCTCCAGTCTTCCAGTCAATCACAAGAAATGTCTTCCACACATACAACACCAGTACCAGCAAACTTTAATGACAATTATCTGTCAAGGTCAGAAATGCAAATGCTTTTAAAGTGTCAAACAGAAGACATTTCTTTAAAATTGACCTGTTTATGGATGTTACGACATATCCCTGGAGCAGGTGGGACTTGAACCCAGGTCTCCCATGGGTAGGAACGTTACCACTATACCACAGTAACCCCTAGGATCAAACAGAATGTTAAACATTATCTGATCAACCTGTTCAGAGATATTATCACATCCTTCCACAGCAGGTGGGCCTGGGCCTCCTGGCTCAGTGGTAGAGACACAGAGGGCAGCAGATACATGGGAACACCAGACCCTGCAAGTTCCCATCCAAGCCACTCACCAATCCAACTTGAAAATATATTTGCCATTCCTTCATGGTGTGTAGTTCAAAATCCTGGAATTATCTCCCTATTAGCATTGGGCGGTCTACCTACAGCACATGGACTGAAGCGGTTTGAAAAGGCAGCTCACCACCATTTTCTTGAGGACAACTAGGAATGGGCAATAAATGCAGGCCCAGCTAGCAACACCCACGTCCCACATGAGAATTAAAAATAAAGCCATAACAAAATGAAACTTGCAGCTTGAATAAAAATTGCCATGTTAGCTTGAAAATAAAACATCTAGTTTCATGTCACAGTAGATCCTAAAAATGTGTCAAAGTATTTTAGTATGTTAATACTGAGATTAAAAAGTTGTGAGTTGATGGCATGTGGTATGTAAAAGCAAAATACAACAGAAACTGGAAATCTGAAATTTAATTTGATACCACTGAGTAGCTTGTTAGAATATTTCAGAAGGCATTTAAGCATCAAGCACATTATCATTGGAATGAGAATTAGAATTAGGTTTTATTGTCACACATACTCAAGTACAGGGGTATAGGAGTACATTGAAAAGTGTACCAATGTCACATTCCTGGTACCATCTTAGGTACAAAGTAGAAAAATAAAGAAATAAGTTAAAAGTTCAGCATTACGTTCCTTCTTTACCCATGGGCCTGCAAGTGCTCCATGCTGGGCTTTTCCCACATCGGTCTCGAGTCACATGTAAACCAGACCAGATAAGAATAACAGATTTTATTTTCTAAATATTGGGATACTAGTGAACCTAATGGGTTTTAACCACAATTGTTGCATGGATTTATTCATTAAATTTAAATTCCACAGTGCAGTGGTGGGAATTGAACCTAAGACCCTAGAACATATGCCTGAGCCTTCTGTAATTTTTAATTTAAAGTGATCTTATCATTATATTATTGCTTCTCTTTAAACTATGAAGTGGATAGACTTCAGGCTGGTTGGAATCATGTTTTGGACTTTTTAACTTCCTAACTGACCCAAGTTATCCTCTTTTTGGGGGGTTAAAGTGATCACCTTTATATTTAGTCAATTAAACTAATTTATCATTTGAAAGAATCTGATGAAACGAGCCTTGAAGGGAGAATGAATCAAAAATTATGGCATCAAACATCACAATTTAAGTTTTGGTATCATTCTGGTTAATCTTAATGTTTCCTGTACTGGACTATCTTTCCTGAGATTTGAACTAAAAACTTAAGGGAGTGCTCCAGCTGCATTCTGACAAAAGTGCAACGTAACTGAAGTATCATTTCCTTGCTCTTGAGTTCTGCCTCCTTTAATGCAAAGTTAACAATTCATTATCCATTTGTTTAATTTTTTAACCAATCAACTGGCTTTTAAATCTTTTGTGAATTGTGAAAATGGACACGCAAATTCTTTAACTCCTCTATATCTCCCTGTCTCTGATCATTTAAAAAAACTTTTAAAATGTTCCTTCCTCAGACCTAATGGATGAGCTCATATCGAAGAAGCCTCCTCTACAATTTATATTATCAAACCAATAAACAAGCTGCCCTTTGTCCATATGTACAATGGATACATAGAACAGACATAGAGCCACACTCCAAATGTACAGCACCAGGTAAGAATGAATTATTTTGTTTGACCTGATATATCTTATTCATATGTTGGAATTAACACTGAAATCCACCTAATTCAATAAAACCTAAGTAATTTATTCCTTGTAAACCTTTTGCTACTTTATGCATATTGCACTGTTAAATAAGGTACATATTGCACCATGGCACAGTGGTTAGCGTTGTTGCCTCATAGCACCAGGGACTGGGGTTCAATTCCACATTTGGGAAACTGTCTGTGCGGAGTTTGAACATTCTCCCTGTGTCCGCGTGGGTTTCTTTCCACAGTCCAAAGATGTGCAGATTAAGTGGATTGGCCGAATAGATTTCCCATAGCAATATTAAGGTTAGCCACGGAAGGGTTACAGGGATAGGGTTGGGGCTGGGTGGAATGCTCATCAGAGGGTTGGCGTGGACTCAGTGGGCCAAATAGCCTGCTTCTGCATGTAGGGATTCTATAAGCAATAACTGTGCTAAATATGTATAATACAAAAAGGCATGCATGAAGCCCTTTTACCTTGTGTGTATTCATACATGTACAGGAGTCAAGACATGAGCTACAGTGCCTGACGTTATCTAAATCTGCTGTGACATGACTGCAAAGCACTCCACTTTGCAAACTTTCAGTTGAAACCCTTTCTAAACCATACATTTTCCACAGTACTAGATGTGTAGTAGTAGAAACCTTTTTCAAAAATGCATGCCTGTCTATAAAGCACTGATATTATACAGAGACAGAGGGAGACAGAGTGATGTGTATGTGGTTCAGGAAATAGAATTAGGGATTTGAGAGAAAGAGTGGGTAGGGAAAGGAGAGAGACACTGGAAAACCAGGAAGACAGGAATAGAAAGTAAAATGGGGAAATAGTGGATGAGATAAAAACAGAGAGATACAATGATAAATAGAGATAATAAGTTGAGGTAAAGTCAATAAAAAAGCAAACGAGATAGGGACAGATGTGAAAAAAAATGGAGAAAACAGCACAGAAGAGGTAAATAATAGGAGAAGCAGAAATAAATGGATGCCCTACTCCAAAAATGCACTATGATTTATCCATGCACCTCTGGAACATTGAGCAGATATTGTGCTTACCATAAGGATGTCTTGATCCTGTACAAGCTTAAGCTGAAGCAGCTGGAATTCATCCTGTCACACTCTGACCCATATCCTATCAAAACAGCAACCTTCAGCACACTGACGCCAATCACCTTCTATAGCAGGACCATGTGATATCAATGAGTGTACAGTCAATGAGAATGTCAGCTATGATTAATTCTTTTTTCACAGTACGAGAGCAGCAGCTACCTGACTAAGAGAGCTCCCCTCCTGTATGCAGTCATATTAATATTGCCTTGTAATAGGATTAACTACGGATGAGAAGCACAAATGATGTGAAGATTATGTGAATAATAAATCATATTTTCCATTATTGCTTTTCTAACTACACATAGCTTTCCCTTTTGAATTTTAATATTTACCATGTGGGAAAATGCCTGATTAAGTGACACTTGCAAAATAATATACAGGATCCAAAGGCAAGCACTAAGTGCTCAGTTAGTTAAAACCAACAAATAAACTACATTCTCCTCGGAATTTGTAATTCCTTCCAAGCCCCTTAAGTCCCCCTTTCCGAATAGAGAGCAAGGATTCCCAACAAGAACCCTTTAAAGAGAAAGGAGGTTATTGATGATTGATGTAAAATGGTAGCAGTGATTAAGGCAGCTCTTATGCAATGAACTCAAAATATGGATTAAAATCAGGAAAGGTACGCAATGGATGGTTGAATCAGTCATGGCCGTCTTACACAATCAACTAATCTCAATATTATTTCCACAATATTTCAGTCAAGATTTTGTCCTCTCCTGTTCACAAATGTTAGATACTGTCAGAGTACGGTTCCAAACGTACGCCCCAGCACTGCACCCAAGTGGGATTCTCCGTAGGCTATTTAACTGCAGAAGCATCACTCTGATCTAGCTCTCAGCTGATATCTACAAATGCAGTCCCACCAGTTGAGTCACATGGAAATTAATCAATAGAAACTTTGAGTGATTTTTTTTTCTCTCTCTCATTAGCCTGGCTGTGGTGCATTAACCATTGCTCCAGTTTAGATCAGACTGTATAGCGAAGGCTGAATATTGGGCATAAGACCATGGCTCAGTGACGCACCAAGAAAGGCATTTATCCCCATGAGGCAGTGAGGAAACTGCCCACATCTTTTAGGGCAATTTCCTTTTTCTTGATCTCGAGTGTATTTCCAGCTGTATCTCATGTCATCACCAACGCGAACGGTTAGCAGAATAAAAACATCTATGTTTCATGCGAAATTCATGCAAAAATTTATCGACAGAAGAGCCTGAATACCCCCGATTCAATCGGCTTTCAAGATGTTGCGTGTGACAGTGGTGAATGAGCTTCTGCAGGATCATAGACACTCTATCAGCTAGCCGTTCTGGGGCACAGCAAACTGTGTGATCACACACAGCACCAACATTTGCCTGCAAGGACCACGTTTCATACAAATTGGTGGCTTACCGACAAATTACAGTTATGCTGTTTGCCCGTATGCCAGTGTTTATTGCCCATCTTAGCTGCCCCAAGGAAGGTGAGTTCACTGGTGGAACCGCTGCTGTTCACAGTCACGAAAGGCAGAAATGACCCTGGACCCTGAAGTGGCATTTTGCCACATGCAGCCAATCAACAGGCCACCAAGGAGACTACTATCCAATTGAGAAAAGCCGTCAACCTTCTCCAGCTGGCAGGCCAATCAGAGGGCCAGAAACTCAGCAACATTGGCAGTGCCATCAATGACCATTGCTGAGGTCCCAGGACAAGGCACCCTCAAAGGGCAAGTAAGTGTCGTTGTAGAAGGTGGGACCAGACCTTCACAAAATAAAAACCGAAAGAACTGCGGCTGCTGTAAATCAGGAACAAAGGCAGAAGTTGCCGGAAAAGCTCAGCAGTTCTGGCAGCAACTGTTAATGTTTCAGCTCGAGTAATCCTTCCTCAGAACCTCGACATTTGATGGAGGAGGTCATATTCTAGTAATCATACCTCGGTCACAGGGCCACTTTTTAGTGAGACATGGGGCAGACATTAATGACGGCCATACACCCAGGAACCTGCCAGGAGGTCACCAGTGTTTACCTGACAGTCTCTCCTTACAGCAGTAAGCCTTTCTAACATAAGCGAAATGTAAACAAGGGTGGGAAGTTACCCTTAACTGTCCAGGAAGCCATACCTCTGAGGTTTACACCACTGGTAATATGCTGTGGTGGTGGCAAGGCTTCAAGTCCCCCATCCAATGCTTAGCCATATTAGCAACCTTCCTGACTTTGTTGTCTATCCCTAATTACCTCTTGAACAGCGCACCTTGCTAGAACATTCCAGAGGGCAATAAAGAGTCACCCACGTCACTGTGAGCTGGGCGTTGCATGTAGGCCAGACGAGGAAAGGACAGCAGATCTCTTTTACTAAAGGGCATTAGTGTGCCAAATGGTTTATACAAAACTTGGTGACAGTTTCATCACCATTTCTGAGACTAGCTTTATATTTATTCCCGATTTGTAAAAACTTTGCTGATATTAAAATCAACCAGTCACCATTACAGAATTTGAACCAATATCTGCAGAGTACTGACCTGGCCCTCTTCCTCTCTGTCTCTTTTAAGAAGTTCCTTAAAAACTAATTCTGTCCCATTGTTACCTCATGTAGCTCAGTGTTAATTTTCTCTGTTAACACTCCTGTAAAATGCCTCAGCACGTTTTATTACTTTAAAGACATTTCATGAATGTAAGTTGGTGTGTTTGCTGATCCCTTACACATGAATAGTATAAACATTCATTGCGACAAAGCAGTGATTTCTAAGTTTTAGTTTTAACAAGTAATGCAGGAAGATTAAGAGCTTGAAGAACAGCAAAGACTCCCTGAACTTCCCCTCCACAGCATGTAGAACATAGAACAGTACAGCACAGGAACGGGCCCTTCAGCCCACAATGCTGTGCCGAACATGACACCAAATTAAACTAATCCCTTCTGCCTGCCCTCGGTCCATACCCCTCCATTCCTTGCATGTTCATGTACTTATCCAAATGATTCTTAATTGCCCCTATCGTATCTGCCTCCACCACCACCCCTGGCAGCGTGTTCCAGACTCCTACCACTCTCCATGTAAAAAACTTGCCCCTCACGTCTCCTTTGAACTCTCCCCCTCTCACCTTAAATGCACGCCCCCTAGGTTTAGACATTTCAACTTCTGGTAAAAGATTCTGACCGTCAACCCCATCTATACATCTCATAATTTTATAGACTTCTAGCAAGTCTCCCCTCAGTCTGCACCACTCCAGAGCAAACAACCTGAGTTTTTCTAGTCTCTCCTTGTAGCTCATACCCTCTAATCCAAGCAGCATCCTGGTAAACCTCTTCTGCACCCTCTCCAAAGCCTCCACATCCTTCCTATAATGTGACGATCAGAATTGAATGCAATACTTTAAGTGTGGCCAAACCAAAGTCTTATAATGCTACAACATGACATCCTGACTGTTATACTCAATTCCCCGACCAATAAAAGCAAACATGCCATACGTCTTCTTTACCACCCTATAACAATCTTCCTATCATACAACAATCTTCCTGTTCTTAACACAGAGTTAATTATTTAATCTATATTAACTTTAATTCTGAGCTTAGCAGTAGGAACTATATACCTGCATTGTTGAGTACTGAGTTCACCATTTAATAGAATTCAGTATGTCACATGTATATCATTATATCATCCCATACTTTGTTAAAAAAAACTAACCTGTCTTTGAAATAAACAATGGAATCTTACAAAATGGCATCTGAAAGCCACATAACTACCTTGTGGATTCAGCTGACAGCAGGGCCAGATTGTACCTGTCTCAAGAGGAAATCACAAGAGATATTTTGAAATTCAATGAAGATTTCCAAAAACAAATAGAAACTCCCAGACAGTGGTTTGCCCAGAGGTGGGAATAGCCCTTTGTATCTCACCTAAAACCTGACAGATTGTGAGCCATCCAAGTTAATAGATGAGGCAGTTAAAAAGTTAATTATCTCAACTGAAAGACAATGGATGGTCCAGTGACCTACTCGTAGACTAATCCTGTACCTAATTAGGAATAGCAGCCATTTTAAGTTTTGATCTGTCTGAAAATCTGGTCGTGGGCAACCATTCTGTGTCGAGACCATGAGAAAAACAACTTGAAATTGTTGCTGCTTCTCAACAGGGTCGTAGGAGGGGAGGATATCTCAGACTGCCACACTGAATTAGGCTACCAAGACCAAAAATCTGCAATGCTTTATCTTGTTCTGCTCAGTCCATCCGTGGCAGCTTTTCAACTACAGAAGCCACCACAGATGCAATATTCTGGCTTAAGGTGTCCAACCGCTTCATTCTGGAAAGAGAAACTTCAAGCAAACCAGACCTGCAACAATAATAGAGACTGATCTCATTTTGATTTTTGTACATAACGTCTGTCATTTCTTGCTGTAAATCTTAGTATCTGGATTTTAGCTAACAACTTTATCACATTTTACTTAACTGACTTTCAGAACAGTTGGGTAATACACTAACCTTCTTTCCTGTTTAAAGTATAAAGCTGTGCTTGGTGGTTTTTAAATTGAAACACTTGCAAGCTAAAAGAAGACCACAAATAAGTTTATACAAATTCTTAGTTCACAGACTACGCTGAGGACAAGCTTGTTGTGGTCATGACATTACTGAGCTCCACACTTAATACTGAGCTCCTTGTTTAATAATGAGCTCACTGTTAAATACTGAGCTCCTCATTTAACACAAATTATTATTTAATATTGAACTCAACAACTGAGTCTATATACTTGTACTGTAGTACCGAGCTTACAATTTAGAATTGAAATTACTGTTTAAAACAGAGTTTATTGTTTATTACTGAGTTCACTTTTTAATCCTCAGCATTTTGCCTAAGATAGAACACATATTTTTAATATACAGTGCAGCAACCCTTTATCTGCCTTTTTGGTACAGAACTCACCTTTTAAAACACAATATGCTGTTTAATATGGAACATCGGGACTCAACATTATCATCGATTATCATTCAAACTGCATTTCTATTATTCAGCTCACTTTTGGACACTGTAGTCAGCAACTATCTCTGTACTTGAGGTACTTCATAAAGGGTTCAATATTTAACACAGAATTCACGGTTTAATCAATGGATCTTTGCAATGCTTAACACTGAACTTTTGCTACTGAGATCTCCAATTTCTTCAAAATTCCTCACTTAATTGATTTCCTCCTTTAACAGGGAACTCGCCATTTTGTGCTGTGTCCAATGGGATGACTGAGCACAGAAGCAAATGGAGGAAATGGTCCCATAGAATCCCTACAGTGTGGAAACAGGCCATTCAGCCCAACAGGTCCACACCAACTCTCTGAAGAGCATCCCACCTCGACTCTCCTCACTACCGTATCCCTGCAGCTCCCATGGCTAATCCGTCTACCTACACATCCCTGAACACTACGGGCAATTTAGTGTGGCCAATCCACCTAACCTGCACATCTTTGGACTGTTGGAGGAAACCGGAACACCCGCAGGAAACCCATGCAGACACAGGGAGAATGTGTAAACGCCACACAGACAGTCGCCCAAAGTTGGAATTCAACCTGGGTCCCTGGCGCTGTGACAAGGAGATGACAAGAATGATCCATTTGTTACAGTCTAAAGGTTTGGAAAATGAGAACAAAGATTGTAATTCTGGAAGAGAGGGAAATAGGATGGACATGGTCAAGTGATCTGCTCATTGTGCTGTACACTGAGTGGAATCCTTAATTAAGGAAAAAGAAAATCGGGAGCTTGAGTATGGAAAACTGCATCATCAAAGCAGATGTGAAAGTTTCTGTCTCTGCGTGTACTGACAGACTTGCTGAGTATTTCCAGCATTTTTTGCTTATTTTTCAAATTTCCAACATTTGTAGAAGTTTGCATTAGTATTTAGTTTACTGCAATTTTTCTTTCTGAAATTGCCAACATGAATAATTTCTGCCGGTCTTTCCACTGGGAATTTCATTTTTCTCTTGAATTTGGTTCATCTGAAGTGCTTTCTATTTCCTTTTCTATGTTTGATCAAGTACAGCAAACTTTGTTTTAACTGGCACCTTATAAACTGGCACTCTCAATAAGCCAGCAAAAAATTATATATCTCAAATACCATGAAATTTGTTGTATTGTTCTGTCCAATTAATATCATTTTCTCATGTATTTAATTCAATGTAAACATACTTGCTCAATCGAATGGCCATAAGAAATATCAACAATTGATTTAATTTCGAGTCAATTTCTCCTCAAAAACCATGATGTCTGAGTAGTCAGTTGAGGGTGCGAGAAGGCGCTCTGCTGATAAGTTTTATTTAAGACGAAGTTGCATTATTATTTAAGTAATTTATGCTTTAAGTAAAGTATAACAGTGAGGTTGGTTGGCTCATCGAGCTGGTTTGTTGTTTTGCAGACGTTTCGTTACTGTGCTGGGTAACATTTTGTTCTGCTGTGTTGCGGGCTTGTGGGTTGTTGGTGGGTGGTTTGTACTTCACACTGTGTGGTCATACCTGGTTCCTGAGGCATCCATGTAGGAAGTAGATGGTGTAGTTCCATGTTGCTGCAGTGTGTTGTTGCCCTTTTAAAGTCACCCCACTCTATCCACTCAGCCCAAGAATTCCTCAACTCCATCAAAGACATAAAGATAAAGGACGAAGAGACCATGATATCGTTTGATGTCACTGCCCTATTCACATCAATAGACATACCACGAGCAAGGGAAACAATGACAACACTACTTGAACAAGAACACGACCCCAGTGAAACCATCTCCAAGGACAACATGCTCAAACTATTGGACCTATGCCTGACCACCAACTTCACCTTCAACGGCCAAACATACGAGCAAATCAATGGGACACCCATGGGATTACCTATCTCCAGACTCAGAGCAGAAGCAGTGATGCAAAGACTGGAAAGGACTGCCCTTCTGCAAATCTAACCTAAACTGTGGATACGCTACATAGACGACACCTTTGTCATCATTAAATGGACCAAATTAGAAGAGACACACAAACTTATAAACAACACCCTCACTGGAATAAGATTCACCAGACAGGAGGAGAAGAACAAACAGCTCCCATTCCTGGACGTCATGGTAGAGCGCAAGACAAATGGGGAACTCCAAATGAAAGTACACAGAAAAGCCACACACACAGACCAAGTACTGAACTTCAACAGTAACCATCCCAGCACACATAAATGAAGCTGCGTGCGAACACTATTTAAAAGGGCAACAACACACTGCAGCAACATGGAACTACGCCAAGACGAGGAGGAATACCTCTTCCAAGTCTTCAAAGGTAATGGATAATCAAAGAACTGGGTCAGAAGATGCCTACAAGAACAGCATCAGAAAGATTCTACACGCCCCAACACACTCATCACACTACCCTACATCAGGAACACGTCGGAACTCACCACAAGACTCCTACGACCACTGGGCATCAGAGTGGCACACAAGCTCACGTCAACCCTACGACAACTGCACACCCGAACTAAAGACCCACTCCCCGCCATGGACAGGACCAATGTCATCTACAAAATCCTCTGCAGAGACTGTGAGAAACACTGCATCGGACAAACAGGAAGGAAACTAACAACAAGAGTACATGAATACCAACTGGCTACAAAAAGACACAATCAATACTCACTCAAATCAATCCACATGGACAAGGAGAACCACGACTTCAACTGGGACAACACCAAGATCCTGGGACAGGCTAGGCAGAGACAGGCAAGAGAATTCCTGGAAGCATGGCACTCTATGAAGCATGCTATTAATAACCATATTGAACGTGACCCCATATACATTCCACTACGAAGGAAAACTGGAAGTGAGGCAATCCATCTCAACGGACCCCAGAGTTTAAAAACCAGGCGAGAAAACACACCGACGCTTCATCAGAGGCTGCACTGACGATATTACCAAACACGGTAACGAAACATCTGCAAAACAACAAACCAGCTCAGCGAGCCAACCAACCTCAACACCCGCAACCCAAGCTACAGATCTATTCCAAAACCTTATAACAGTGATATGTACACCCGCTACATTACGTGTCTATTTCTGATGTGTGTTTTTACATTGCTTATGTGGGCCTCTTGGTTATCCAGAATATTTGATCAACCAGCACCCTTGTTGGCCCATAAATGCCGGTCAATAAAAAGTTTGCTGCATTTACAAAACATTGCTTACACAGCCATATTTCCTCCCTTAGTTCATTGTCAAAACAGATGTGATGGACAATGCAGACTTCCACATTAATGCTAGCAGGTGAAATAGTGATTTTGTCACGCTTCCCCCAGTTTAGTGCACCGTACTCCCTGCTCGCGATGTGATCTCCTCTACCCTGGGGAGACCAACATTCATGAACTGTTTGGGTACAACTGTCAGATGGAATTACCATCTGATGGACTATTGCTTATTCCTTATTAGCCAGTATTTGAAGTGGTTTCCATTTCCTCACCAACTCTCTGGCTTTTAAATAATAACACACAGGTACTGGTTCTAATTTAATTTCTGAGTGGTCTGTTTGATGTATCTCTCACTTCAGGATCAGCCCATTCCATTCCTATTAAAGAAGGTGGGCTAAAGTGTCAATCTCGTTCTCTTTTCATTGTTTTAATTTGAACTTTGAAATGTAATGTCATATAACTTAATTTCCAAGTCATTCCCCTCTTTTATAGAATTCATCCTCTTCCTGTCTAATTCTAAGAGCCTAAGATCTAGTCACAACACAATCAGGAACCAATTCAGAATGTTTCTCCAGTGGTATCTCGGTTTATTTTATTTTTATTTTTTCTATCACCACTGGTGAGACCAATATTTTTGCACCAGCCACACCATTCCCCAACATAAAATCAATTCCTTCCATGAGCATTGCATGCCCTACTCTATCTACAACCTGTTCATTTACTAAGACACTCTTTAATCCAACTCTAAGTAAAGTGACTGGCTCGTAATCTCCACATATATCTCTAACCAATACCTTCCCCATTAGCACTTCTGGAGGACAAATTGTGTTATCAGCCAGCCTTAGCAATTGATTTAGAATAAAGAACAATACAACACAGCAACAGGCCCTTCAGACCACAAAGACTGTGCCAACACCTGACGCCTTTCTAAACGAAAAAAAAAATTGCCTTTACACAGTGAGGGCTGTGTGTTGTCTGCATAGACTGTAGCAAGGCCTTTGACAAGGTTCCTCATGGCAGGCTGATATAGAAGGTGAAGTCACATGGGATCAACACCATTTCCCCGTAATCCCTGCCTATTCATATATCTGTCAAGGTGGCTTTTAAATGTTGCTGTTGTAACTGCTTCTTCCACCTCCTCTGGCAGCCCATTCTGGGCACTTCACTCTCTGTGTGCACAAAAACTTGCCTCTCACATCTCTAAAGTTACCCCTTTTACCTTAAACCTATGTCCCCTGGTGTATGATATTTCTACCGTGGGAAGAAGACTCCAACTATCCTTTCTATCCACGCCTCTCATAATTTTGAAAAATTCTATCAGGTCGCCCCTCAGCCTCTGATGCCAAACTAAATTGTCCAATCTCTCCTCAAAATTATGAACCTCCAAAACAGGCAACAGTCTGGTAAACCTTTTCTGTACCCTCTCCAAAGCCTCCACATCCTTCTGCTAGTGTGCAGATCAGACAGAACTCAATATTCCAAATGTGGCCTAACTAATATTCTATACAGCTACAACATGACTCGCCAATTTTTATACTCTTGATACAGCTGACTGATGAAGACAAGCATGTCATATGCTTTCTTGATCACCTTATTCACTTGTGTTGTCACCTTCAGGGAACTGTGGAGCTGTATACCTAGATTCCTGAGTATGTTGATGTTTATAAGGGATCTGCCATTTACTGTTTTCTTCCCTCCTGTATTATGTCTTCCAGAATCCATTACCTCACATTTATCTGGATTAAATTCCAGACATTTCTCTGCCCAAGTCTCCTACCTACATCCTGCTGTATCCTTTGGCAATCCTCCTCACTATCAGGAGTTCCCCCAGTTTTTGTGTCATCCACAAAGTTATTAATCAGAAGTCCTACATTCTCTTCCAAATATATACTATATATATGTTACCAACAACAGAGATCCCAGCACTGATCTCTCAGAACACCACTGACCACAGATCTTCAGTCAGAAAAGCACCCTTCCACCGCTACTCTCTGTCTTCTATGACCCAGTCGGTTCTGTATCCATCTTTCCATCTCACCGTATCAGGTTTAGTATGGTCCCTTCCCTAGTTGGACGATTTACATATTGCTTCAATAAACCCCCCTGGATGCACCTAACAAATACCCCCACCATCCAAGCCCTTGGCACTAAGCAATTCCCAGTCAGTGTAGGAGAGTTAAACAACACTGCCGTTTTCATACTTTTTTCATAATCTATTTACATATTTGTTCCCCTAACATCTGCTGGCTGTTGGGTGGCCTGTAATATAATCCCATCAAAATAATTTCACTCTTCCTATTCCTGAGCCTGTGGCCTTGCTGGTTGAGCCCTCCAAGGTGTTGTCCCTCAGTACAGCTGTGATATTCTCCCGAAGCAGTAATGCAACTCCACCAACTCTTTTACATCCCTCTCTATCTCGCCGAAACATCTAAATGCTTGCTCCAATGTCTGTTAATATTTTCGTTCGTTTGACTCTTTGATCACAAGAATGAGGAATTACTTCTCACTTTGAAACATTCAGAACACTGCAGTAGTCTGATTCTTTCTATCAATAATTGGGAAATATTTTCTTGATTGTCCTGAATTGTCTCTCCCTGCCTAATTGATGGTAAAGGAATGTATTCCACTAGTATTACAGTTACAGTGTTAAAGCCCGTTTCCTTTCCTGATAGACACTTTATTGAGGATACTTAGGGATTCCTACTTCTGCAATTGTTGTCCCTTTTATCTTCCTGCAACTGGCTTTCAAATGTACAGTCTTATTATGATAGAAACACTTTTTTTTCAGAAGCACGTTGCTGATTTTACATTGCTTTTAAGTTTTAGCCTTTCTCCTGTACTCTGTAGATATCCTTCTGTTTACTCCCTAAAGCTAAGGCTGCGTTTGTTGACACTAATACATGCGTGGTATGCACTGATTTAAACTGCACTTGCACAGATTTTGGGGGAGTGGCTGGGATCCTGGAGAGAACTGGAGGAGAAGGTGGAGGTGAGAGCCTGGGGGAGTGCAGAAGGGAGACAGAGGGCGGAAGAGAGCCTCCTGGCTCCTGGGCTCTCCCTCTCCCCCTCCTTTCCCCTCCCCTGCTTATGGACCCTCTCCCATTTTCAACCCAGGGGGCTCCCACTCATCATCTCCACGCTACTGAAGCCAGGTTCGAAACCATGCACCCTTCCTTGCATATGAATAGCAATGATTTTACACATGACATTTTGCGCAAAGTCTACGCGATGATGTCAGTGCTTGGAATCGAGCATTCCCAAATAAGCACACTTATGTAGTGGCCCGAAGTTGTTGGTGTCTAATAAAACTAATACCTTTTCTATCCCTGAGTTCCTGTTCTTCCAATTTCCTTGTGGATTCTCAGGTGACCATTTCCTTATCTGTAACTATCTATGTGAGTTATCATAGCTATCTGCCAGAAATACAGCTTTCTAGAATTTTTGATACCTAATACTCATCTAAATAAGTTTTAAAGTTTCCTGAAAGACTCTTTTAAAATTCATCCATAATCATGATTTCCCTCACATTGTCAATTTCTTTCCTTAGTTCAGTGATCAAAACTGCAGATCCCATGACATTTCTCAAACAAATTCTACAGATAACTGATTAAGTTTCTTTCTTAAAGTTTTGCATTTTAACTGATAAACTTCAGGGAGAAGTTCATCTGTTCAGTGCCTATAGTAGTTAGCATTACTGTTTTAGCAGTTTCATAGTCCAAAGATTATTCTTCTGACAAAGTGGCATACACATTGATTTTGACATACTTGTCAAATCACTCTGCCTTTTCAAATGAAGTGAAATACCTTGCCTTAGTAAATTTCGGCAGAAAACAGATATTTCTAGCCCAATCAAGCCACTAATTAGAATCAGAATCTGAGCCACTACTTACCTTTTCCTTCACTCTAAACATTTCTCTCATCGAGTCACAGAGTCATAGAGCTGTACGGCATGGAAACAGACTGTTCGGTCCAACTCCTCCATGCCAATTAGATATCCTAGATAAATCTAGTCCCATTGCCAGCATTTGGCCCAGATCCCTCTACACCCTTCCTATTCATATACCCAGCCAGATGCCTTTTAAATGTTGTCATTGTACCAGCCTCCACCACTTCCTCTGGCAGCTCATTCCATACACGCACCACCCTCTGCATGAAAACATTGCCCCTTCATCTTGACTGAGTTCATTCTCTCTCTTTGAAGATCAAACTTTTTAAATCCCATTCCTCTTTCTATTAGTATTTCTTTTGCTTAACTCTTTCTTTCCATTTTTCTTTCTTTCTCCCTCTCCTCATTCTTCATTTCAAGTTTCCTTATTTGTAAGTCCTCCTTTCCTTTATTCTCCCACTTTATTCCTCTTTCTTTTCATTCTCTTCTCTTCTTGTCTCTTACTCTTCTCCTTCCAACTCAAGATTTTTTTTCTTTCATTTCAGAATGAATCTGAACTATTCCTCGTGATGGCAGCTCAATTTCAGGGTTTCCTCCCTTTAATTCTAAATGTGGAGTAGTAACTTTAAACATCTCTTCCTTTCAAGATTCAGCTTCTATTTCTAGTTTTAATACCAACTCTCTCATTTTAGCCTTAGTCAAAGATTTCAAATAATCCTCTGCTATGTTTTCTACTCCTACCAAATAACATTGGTAACATTATGGGAGGTGATGGTGATTGCTAGAATATTAATCTAGAGACCCAGGTAATGTTCTGGGTACCCAGGTTCAAATCCCGCCATGGCAGAAGGTGCATCTGAATTCAATTTTAAAAATCTGGAATTAAGAGTCTAATGATGGCCATTGAAACTGTTGCTGATTGTCAGGAAAACCCATCTGGTTCTCTAATGTCCTTTATGGAAGAAATCTGCTACCCTTACCTGGTCTGGCCTACATGTGACTCCAGAACCACAGCAATATGGTTAACTCTGAAATGCCCTCTGGGCAACTAGGGATGCGCAATAAATACTGGCCTGACCAGAGACATCCGCATCACATGAACTAATTTTAAAAATAATACAAAACCATTTTAAAACCCATCCCTTAGATTATATTTAACAACAACATCCATGTTTTATGTTCAGTTTCTCCATGTAGTCATTTTGTTAAAGGTGCACAGATGCTTCCCAAAAGTTAATGAACTCCTGTGCATCAAAGACCTACTTTGTTAAGGATGAAACCAAACTTGATAGATCACAAGTTTAATTCGTACGGTTGGTTACAGTAGTGGATAGTCACTGAATATTCACACAAAGCTGCCAATGTTCTTTTAACATAAGCACTCAAGTTTATTACACATAAGGAAAAAAATGAGTCAATTTGAAAAGTGATTAAAATAAACAGCAAAAATGTAGATCTTACATTTTTTTTCGAGCAATATCCTTTTCAGATACTCAATCCCAGAGAAATATCATTCCTATCTAAACTCTTTAATTTCTTACTTAACTGTTTCTTTGTAGTTTTCCTCCTGCAATCCTGAAACGGTTTTAAGCCCCCTTTCTGATGGCCTGAACATCCTTTCAGTTCTGAGGCCTGGATTCCTTTTCAGTTTTGACAGCCAAGAGACTTTTACAACGCTCACAACTAGACATTCTACAAACTTAAGAAGCCATCCTGCTGCTAGGATGAAAACTGCTCTTCTCAACTTAAAAACCTCATTCTTCTGCATGAAACCAAAATCTAATCTCCTGAACTAAACTCAAACTAAACTATCAGCGTTCCCCAATCATTGTTCTTTTTGTTTAAACTGGGCAGGTTTTTGGCTAGACACTTACAAAATCACATGCTTTCTTGGAAATGATGTATTCAATTCCCTTGGTTCCATATTACTTTCTGTATTCTTAAACAAAAACAGTTTTCTTCACAGAATTGAAATCAAAGTCATCTGGCCCTATTTTAAAAGTCCAAATTCCCAAGTGGTAATGTAATATATTATATCCCTTTATCTCAGAATCTTCTTTATATTGCTTCTAATGCAATTATATCCTTTTTTGAGTAAGGAGACAAAAAACAGACACCACATCTGATCTTAACAAAATCCTATCCATCTGTAACAAAACATCACTACTTCCATATTGCATTTTCTTTGCAATAACCAATAGTCCAATGCCTTTATAACTACTTGCTGTGCCTGCATAGTTTAAGATGCATGTACCAGGACACCCAGATTCCTCTGCAGCATACAGTTCTTCAAACTACAAATCCTATATTTTTTTCTGTTCTACAAGTTCACACTTTTTTACATTTTACTGCATCTGCTTAATTTCTGCCCATTACTACACCCATCAATATTTCCTTCCCTGTCCAATGTCTTCCCCAGAATTTACCCTCCTACCAATCTCTGGGACTTTAGAAAGTTTAGTCACAATACATTTTTCCCTTCAGTCAAGTCATTGGCATTGATTACAACTAGTTTAGGCCCCAGCACTGATCTCTGTTGCACTCCACTACTTCCAGCTTAACAACCTGAAAATCATCCATGCTAAGATGTGACTCTCTACACGAGATCTTATTTTGCATGGTAATCATTCACGCAGCACCTTATCAGATACCTTTTGAAATCCAAATACATCACTTCTACAGGCTCTTCATTATCCACACCACTTGTTACTTCTTCAAAGAACTCTTAACCTTTTAGTTAAACATGACTTTCCCTTTCAAAATGCCACGCTGACTGAGCATGATTACATTGAGATTTTCTAAGCACTTTGCTAGAATAGATTCTAGCTCATCATCTGTTTCGTTACTTGTTCCATTACCATTCTCTTTGGATTAGCATCATGAATCTTTATAATCTTTAACTTTTTCTGCGCTGCACTCTTTCAAAGATGTTACCTCTGGCTCTTTTCCCACCTTCCCTCGATCCCACTTACTCAAGACCGATTACGTTCCTAATTTTACACAATTCTGATCAGAAGCGGCCAATCTGAAATATTACTTCTGTTCCTCTCTCTACACATACTGCCAGGATGGTTAAATATTTCCAGAGTCAACAATATTTTGTTTTTGTATTAATACTAATCAGTACAGACCTCAGCCCCAGATTCTGAAATCTACCTTGTTTACAGTGAGAAAAGGGCCTAGCCTATTGTTTAAAAGAATCTATCTTGCTACCAAAGCCTATAAATTCGTAAAGCAGCATGTTTTTTTGAATTCAGTTTATTTCTCAAAATAAAATGTACTGCAATTAAGGGGAGGGGATGGCCTAGCCGTATTATCACTGGACTGTTAATCCAGAGACCCAGATAACATTCTGGGGACCCAGGTTTGAATCCTGCCACAGCAGATGGTGGAATTTGAATTCAATGAAATATCTGGAATTAAGAATCTAATGATGACCATGAATCCAATGGAAAAACCCATCTGGTTCACTAATGACCTTTAGGGAAGGAAACTGCCATCCTTATCTGGTCTGGCCTACATATGACTCCAGACCAACAGCAATGTGGTTGACTCTGAACTACCCTATGGACAATTAGAGATAGGCAGTATAGAAATAGGCAAAAAAAAAAGCCCTTAATGAATAAATTTGAGCCTGTACTCAACTATAACTATGTCATACGGTCCGGAAGATCCAGGCTCCATGTTCAACCAGAGCTGAGTTCACTAGTCTCAGGCAAGGCACCAATTGAGGCAGTGGGTGAGTGGCCTCAGAACCCAAGCTGCTTACTGCTCCTACTCCACATGAATGAGAACGAGGGGTGGCAATGACCTTGTCCTATTATCAGTAGATTATAAATCCAGAGACGTAGGTAATATTTCAGAGACCTAGGTTCAAATCCTGCAATGGTAGATGGTGGAATATGAATTTAATATAAAAACTGGGATTAAGAGCCTGATGATGACCATTGGTGCACTGATGTCCTCTAGGAAGGAAACTGCAGTTATTACCTGGTCTGGCCTACATATGCCCCCAGAGCAATGTGATTGACTCTTAACCACCCTCTGGGTAATTAGTGATGGGCAATAAATATGCTGGCCTGGCCAGTGATGGCCACATCCTGTGAATGAATGATTTTTTAAAAAAATCAATTGCCCCTTCCCTGTTGAAAATATGCAAATGTTCCTCACAAAAGCACACTCATGATGAATGTCCAACAGGAGTGAAGTACTGGAGGACAGCTGCTGTAAATAGCAGCAAGACTCAGCTCCTTCATAAGTAGTGAGGGGAGAAAAACAGTCATCTAAACATTGTTCCAGTTGCACGGTTTGTAGAGAGGCCGGTTAGCAGCTGTTGGCCACCTTTCACATTTCCTTCTTTCCTTAACAAAATGGATGCAAATTAAATTAATGGAAACCAATCTGCAAAGAAGAATTTGCATAAATATAAATGATTCTAATCTAAGATGTAACCCAGGCCAAACAAAGCCTGTCCTTCGCTGTTAGATCCCACCGAACGCCTACGCTTCTTTCTTTCATTCTGTGCTTTTCTTTCTCTAATACAGTGTTCTAATGAAATGCTCCTGGGAGTGAAAGACTGTTAATTGTGTGAGCAGAGACAATTCCTTTCTCTATTCTCAATCTTTGCCAGCCCGCCACATACAATAAATCATAAAGCAAACAGACATTGCTCAATGAAAAAGCTTCTAATAAAGCCAAGCCACTTGTTTTCTTCTTTCACCCTCGTTTATATTAACAATGGTTACTGCCCATGGTTGGGTCTGTTTTCACATTATTCCACAACTATTCCACCTAATTAATTAGATTAATTCACAGGAAAAATACAGGATGCATCACAATTTCTCAAACAGATGAGCACAAATCATTTCAAATCCTTTCTTTAAGCCATGGGTCAAATCAAGTTGGAACTGGATGACTCAAAAGTATTAAAACCCAAGCTGGGATTTTTCAGGGTAGCAGCAATCCCTCTGCCAGGACAAAAAGCAGGGGACAACTCCATTTCAGCGAGTAGTTAGACGCAAGGACATATTTTCACATATTGCTATCATGATGTTGCTTTGTTGTTTATCTACATATGGCGCTCTAACACATGCCACAGATAGTCGAGTTCCTCTCAAGACAGTTAACTGATGTTTATTTACAATACCAAATCTTTACAAGGCTACAATATCACAGACTTACAACCCATAGGTCGGGTTCTGGGTTGACTGATGTTACTGCATATGACACACATGGCTGACTGATTACACTGACTCATTACACACAGAGATATCTTGAAGGTGAGGCAGGTACCTTTATACCATCACATTTCACAATGTCATGTCATGTCATGTCATTGTCTCAAAAGTACACTGCCTGTGGGACTACAATCTGTAGCATTATACCTCAGTAGTCTTCCCAAACCCACGCTCGAAAGACAAACTGAAAGAACTGTGGGATGCTGTAAATCAGGAACAAAAACAGAAGTTGTTGGAAAACCTCAGCAGGTCGGGCAGCATCTGTGAAGAAAAAAATCAGACTTAACGTTTCGGGTCCGGGTTCAGTTCTGAGCAAGGGTCACCGGACCCGAAACATTAAGTCTGATTTTTTTCTTCGCAGATGCTGCCAGACCTGCTGATCTTTTCCATGCTCAAAACAGGCACTTAAGTATGTAATTAATGATCATCACCCTGCCGTATCCCCTCCCATCAGCACTCACATATGGTCCAAATCCTTCAGCAATCATGAGCTAATGGGTGCATTGTCAGAATGAGCTACTCCCACCCCAGAGATGCTGCCTTACAACACATGGCTTCCAGTCTCTGATTAGCCAACAGATTTTGAAGTTGACCTTTTCAACTCCAGGTTCTTGATCCCAAAAGCAGGCCCTCTGCTCCCACTTAAATGCTTGACTGGCACTTGATTTGACAGAAATTTCTTAAAGTAGGGAATATGAGGTTCTTGCTGACTCTGTGTCTAATGTATGAGAAGCCACATACCTACACAAACATCACTCAATATATTTACCAAACTTACAAATAGGTTAAGTCAGAAAACTCCACTTTCTACACAAATCACAACTTCGGGAAACACTCCACCTCTAGGATCTCTATAACAATTTCTTTGCGCCATCATTTATTTTTGCAAGAAATAAGATAATTAATGACTTGAATCCATTCATTTAATTTGAGATTTGCTTTCTCCCAGTTTCAAGTGGGGAAAGGTAGTCTATAAATGTATCCAAGCACAGTCAGGCTCAGAAAATACTCTATCTCTAACGTTACTATTTGTTGGATGTGCCATTACAGAGTCCATGGCTAGTTCGAACCTCAGTAGGGATGTAACTTGTGTCCATTATCCATTTCATTTTTCTACTGGTCATATGCTTCAGAATCTGAGAATGTTGGGAGGGGATTCGTACTCTAATGTTGTCTTGATTTCTACCATTTTTCCCGATGACTACTGGGATTTTAATTTTCTCTTTTTGTTTTCCTCGGCTTCCAATCATTATCCTTGGGGAAAAATCTTCTGCAAACGAGCTATTTTCTGGATAGTGAAGGACAGATTTGGAACCAATCTTTACTTAATTTTCTATTTATTTTCAGATATATACTGATGGGGTGGCTCAGTGGTTAGCACTGCTGCATAACAGCACCAGGGACTTCCAAACTTGGGCAACTGTCTGTGTGGAGTTTGCACATTCTCCCTGTGTCTGCATGGGTTTCCTCTGGGTGCTCTGGTTTCCTCCCATAGTAAAAAGATCTGCAGGTTAGGTGGATTGGCCATGCTAAATTGCCCCATAATGTCCAGGGATGTGCAGGCTAAGTGGATTAGCCATGGGAAATGTGGAGATATAGGGACTGGGGGGGTGGGTCTGGGAGGGATGCTCTTTGGAGTGTTGGCGCACACTTGATGGGCTGAATGGCCTCTTTCTGCACTGTAGGGATTCCATAATGATATACAACATTAATTGCATCCAACTCCCACCCCAACAAACATAGTTTCAGTCTGTATGTATTTATAACGATTAAATGAATCACTAGTTAATGTCCACCACTGGAAATAAAGTTAGATGCAATTAATATGTAACTGGCATTTATGTATGTCATGTGTTTAAATTATGAGATTTTTAATAATATTATGTTTTAGGACTATTTCTTTAAATTTAGACTAAGTTAAGTGTTCACATAATCTGTTCTGCAGTCTGCCTGAGGGTAAACCTGTTAGGTATCAAGGCAACATTCGGATTGTTTTACTGACAGGAATGTGCAGGGTTTTTATGTTTGGAGAAAATGATCAGTGTGTTTGAGTAGACCATCAGTAATCCTGAGTGAATGGAAGTCCCAGAAAAATGTTACAGGGATGGAGTTGTTAGCAATTGTACTCGAAGTTATCTGTTTACTTCTAAGATGAAAGGTAGTTGGAATCAAAAATGATGAATTAGCATTTCTACCTGGATACAGAGCCATGATGTGGAGGTGCCGGTGTTGGACTGGGGTGGACAAAGTCAGAAGTCACACAACACCAGGTTATAGTCCAACAGGTTTAATTGAAATCACACAAGTTTTCGGAGCGTTAAGTTCGCCTGATGAAGCAGCAGCACTCTGAAAGCTTGTGACTTCAAATAAACCTGTTGGGCTGTAACCTGGTGTCATGCCACATCTAACTTTGGACACAGAGCAGCAGGGAAGAGGGTAGAGAGGGCCATATTTTAAAATTAGGTTTTATGTAAACTCAAGAACAGGCAAACAGCAGATGGTAGATTTTGCCTTGAGTAATCTGCAGTCATCTGAGATGTAGCGAGTGAGGAAAAAAAAAAAGCAGCCAGGCCTGAACTTGAAGCAGAGAGACAGCTGAATCTATTGTCCACAATGCAGAAAGAGTGGAACCTCACACTGAAATTTGTGAGGAGTTTTATAGAGTCACTGAGGTCCACAGCACAGAAAAAGGCCTCTCAAACCACTGAGTCTGTGCCAATCAGAAAGAACAACTGAACTATTCTATTCTCATTTTCCAGGACTTAGCCCATAGCCTTGTCTGCTTTGGCATTGCAAGTGTACACCTCAATTCTTCTTAAATCTCATGAGGGTTTCTGCCTCGACCACCCTTACAGGCAGAGAGTTCCAGATACCCAGTACACTGTGGTGAAAAACATTTTCCACACATCTCCTCCAAATGTGCCCTTACCTTAAATCTATGCCCCCAGGTCACTGATCCCTCCAACAAGGGGAAAAGTTTCTTCCTGGTCTATGCCCCTCATAACTTTATACATCTCAATCATGTCGCCCTCAGTCTCCAATGATAACAACTCCAGTCTGTGCAATCTGTCTCCATAACTGAAACTCTCCACTCCAGGCAACATCCTGGTAAATCTCACATATCCTGAAGGAATCTACAGTTTAATCTCACATTGAAAGGCGGTACTGCCTTTCCTAGTTACCCAACTAGGAAAGCAAAACTGAAATAAGCCATCAGGAACAGAGGATGAATTTAGAATGTTTCCGAGACGATAAGTTGCCCACCTAAGGGATGGGGAGACATATAAACATAATGGGAGATTTTCAATCATGCTAAATATTAAATTGAGTGTCTGTTTTCTATGGGTTGCAGCTTATGTTGCCTAAAATAAGAAAACAGACAGTAAAAAGGTTTAAAACGTGACATCTTGACATTTCATTCTTCCAGCTTTAACCTGTAATGTTGAAGTTAGCTTCAAATGTTATTGGTCTCTACTGTAAAACAAATTAGAAGTCTTCACACAATTTCAAATCCAGTAAAATAGGCATGCTAAAGTTTATATGATCAAGATTTCACAGTGACTTCTGCTACTTTTAAGAACAACGTACAATGGAAGTTTATGTTATGTTTCGTATTTTGTGTGATAAGAAAGGGAAGATATGGTTAGACATTTTTAGGTTTCATTCTTGAGTGTACCTGTGGGTTGGTATGAAGAGGTCTGGTGGTTTGTTTTATTTACATGCATTTTAATAAGTTTTTAAAACTCTTGAGGTGAACAGTTCAATGCTGTCACTTAGTGACCAGGATCTAATGACATTCAGAGAAAAGCAGAAAAGTCCAGAAAGTCAGCCTACACAGTGTATGCCATAGAATGACTGATTACTGCATCCTGGATTCAGGGAACATGTGTATTTGCTCTGAAATTAAAGAAATAACGAGTTGAGTCTGCAGTTTGTTTTATATGTCTTTGGGGGCGATACCAGATGAAGGGATAAAGCACCTAGTGACTGTACATAAATTTGCTGGGAGGAAACCATTCCAATCTGAGTCTCAAAAGCATTTGCATGGAGGTAGTGTTAAATCTTCACTGAGGTTAAATTTGTTGTAATAATAATGCTGGAATAAAAGGAATAGTGTGAATTTAAATCCCTTTCTGATGTTTGAAATGAAATCTTTCCAATCTTTTATTTTACCTAGTGTAATGTAGTTCTTGTTTAATAAACATTTTATTCTGTGATAAAATTACACTGGCAGCATCTTGTGAAAGCCTTCAGTAACTGATCCATGGTTTAAAAAAAGACTAATTTAGGAGGTTCCTGTCTGAGATCCACCTTACCCAAGATTAATATCAACTGAGATTATAATACCGTATTTATATTATTAAAGCTTTTCTTAAAAGGCAGTACTTGTTGCAGTTGGCAAAGGTTCATTTAAAAACAATAGCAGAAAACTTGGAAATGCAGTTAAAGGTAAACACAACAAAAATAGACATACTTGAATTGTTGGCTCAACAGTTGAACCATGAGGTAAAACACAGATTAGGTTGGCTCAGATTCATTTGCAAATGAGGCTGTTTGAAATAAAAACAGAAACGCAAAACCTTGAACCTGAATGCAAAGTGGAAGAGAAAGAAATGAAAAACAATTTGAACTTGGAAGATGGCAAGAAGAGAAAAGAGGCTAACTGTGAAAATTTGAATTAGAATTTAATTAAGAAAAAAAGAAAGCCTTGAATTGCATAGAGGAGGGAGTCACGTACTTTGAACTGGACAGAAAAAGGCTTTGATTATGTGGACAGGGAGTAACAGTAAATTCAAATTTAAATTTTGGTGTTGATTTGAAAAGGAATTAATTTTGATTTGATTTGAATAAAAAATGCTACAAAGTTACAATGGACAAAAGAAATTTTGATAATCCTACAATCCTATTATGTGTTTACTGAGAGAGTGGCGGAGAAGCCAGGTACTCTTGCAACACTTAGGAAGCATCTGGGCCAGCACTTAAAATGTCAGGGTAGGCTATGGACTAAGTGCAGGTAAATGACATTACTGTAGTTTGGTGTTTATTCATTGACATGGATATGACAGGCCAAAGGGCCTGTTTCTATGCTGCATATCTCTATAACTCTAGAGTCATACGGCATGGAAACAGACTCTTTGGTCCAACTAGTCCATGGCAAACATAATCCCAAACTAAACTAGTCCCACCTGCCTGCTCCAGGCCTGTATCCTTTCCAAACCTTTCCTGTTCATATACTTATGTGTAAGTGTCTTTTAAATGTGGTAACTGTGCCCGCATCCACCACTTCCTCAGGAAGTTCATTCCACATGCGAACAGCTCTCTGTGTAAAAATTTGTCTCTCATGTCTTTTTTAAATCTCTCTCCTCTCACCTTAAAAATGTGCCCTGTAGTCTTGAAATTCCCGCCATCCTAGGGAAAAGACAACTACCATTAACCCTATCCATACCCCTCATGATTTTATAAACTTCTATAAGGTCACCCCTCAACCTCTTATGCTCCGGCGAACGAAGTCCCAGTGCATAACTCAAACCTTCCATTCCCGGCAACATCCTGGTAAATCAGGTCAATGAATAAACACCAAACTACAGTAATGTCATTTACCTGCACTTAGTCCATAGCCTACCCTGACATTTTAAGTGCTGGCCCAGATGCTTCCTAAGTGTTGCAAGAGTACCTGGCTTCTCCGCCACTCTCTCAGTAAACACATAATAGGATTGTAGGATTATCCTCTCTAGCTTAATAATATCCTCCCTGTAACCAGGTGACCAGAACTGGATACAGTATTCCAGAAGAGACCTCACCAGTGTCCTGTACACCTTCAGCATGACTTCCCAACTCCTATACTCAAAGGACCGAGCAATGAAGGAAAACGTGCTAAATGTCTCTTTAACCACCCTATCTATATATGATGCAAACGTCAAAGAATTATGTACCTGAAGCTCCAGGCCCATCTGTTCTACAACATTACCCAAAGCCCTGCCATTAATTGTATAAGTCTTGCCCATGTTTGTTCTACCAAAATGCAATACCTCACATTTATCCAGATTTAACTCTATCTGCCATTTTTCAGCCTGTTGACCCATTTGATCAAGATCACTTTGTAATCTTAGAAAACCTTGTTCACTATCTACTATGCCACCAATTTTGGTGTTGTCTGCAAACTTACTAACCATGCCTTATGGCTTTATGAAAATATTTTGTTTGACAAAATATTGGAGGTTTATCAAATTCTTTCTGATGAAGAGATTGTAGATTACAATATAGTGAAAACTAGTCATTTGGTTGCACCGAACTTGAGTATTGTTGATAAGAGACACAATGTCGAAGCTTTTCATCTTGCACTCATCACGACAATTCATAAGAAGTATCAATGTAAAGGGAAAATAACATTTATGAGGGGCAAGTGCTCATTGGTGGGCATGTCGACTCTGACTGGTGGAGGTGTTGCCAGTCATGGAGAATGACCATAAGACCACAAGACATAGGAGCAGAAATTAGGCCATTCGGCCCATAGAGTCAGCTCCACCGTTCAATCAACCCCATTCTCCCACCTTCTCCCTCGATCCCCTTGACAATCAAGAACCTATCTATCTCTGTCTTAAATATACTCAATGACCAGGCCTCCACAGCCTCTGTGGCAGTGAATTCCATAGATTCGCTACCCTATGGCTGAAGAAGTTTCTCCTTATCTCTCTTCTAAAGGGTCTTCCCTTTGCTCTAAGGTTGTACTCTTAGGCCCTTGTCTCTCCTACCAGTGCTAACATCTTCCCAATTTCCATTCTGTCCAGGCCTTTCAGTATTCTGTAAGTTTCAATTAGATCCCCCCACAACCTTCTAAACTCCATTGAGTATAGACCCAGATTCCTCAAACATTCCTCATGTGTTAAGCCTTTCATTCCTGGGATCATTCTCATGAACCTCCACCAGACCCGCTGCAGGGCCAGTACATCCTTCCTCAGATATGGGGCCCAAAATTGCTCACAATACTCTAAATGTGGTCTGACCAGACCCTTATAAAGCTTCCGAAGTACATCCCGGTTTTTATATTGTAATCCTCTTGAAATAAATGCCAACGTTGCATTTGCCTTCCTAACAACCAACTCAACCCGCAAGTTAACCTTAAGAGAATCCTGGACTAGGACTCCCAAGTCTCTTTGCACTTCAGATTTCTGAATTTTGTCCCTATTCAGAAAATAGTCTATGCTCTATTCTCCCTACCATAATGCATGACCTCCCACCTTCCCACATTGTATTCCACCTGCCAGAATGAACCAGTGAATGATGACTGACAGTTACTCACCAAGTTTTTCTTCACTTTTTGAACCAGAAAGGTTGACTCTGATAGTTCAAGTCATTGCCCTGAGAAATTAACCAGAGGGTGGCTGTTACCTACTTTTTTGAGTTGAAACAGGCATAGTATTTGTAAATGCCTTACCAGGTTGTATATGTTAATACAATCCAGCTTCCAATACACATAAGTGCATTGTGAACCCACTTGCTATCCCAAATTGGTTGTCAGTGTAATTTTTTGCACTCAGAGGTATTCAACAAGTGTTGTCTAATCATGGAAACAAATCTATTTTTAGACACCAAGGTATGATTTTTGCAAGCGTGGGCTGATTGGGTAGAGTCAGTATTTTGCCTGTTGCAAACATCTGAAGTGATATGTTGTTTGATATGATCTATTATCTTTGGAATGTATTGTTTAAGTACCCAGCAACACTGCTTCAGAATGACTTTCTTTGAAATCAATCCTTTTTGGCTGTAATAAATCTGACAGAGTCAGCAACAACAGTTCTGTTTCTTCTGAATTCTGGCTTTAAAACTCCATAATCATAACTTTCCACTCACCTGTAGAAATTATTAATAAAATTACCTACGGCTATCCCTAGTTACTAATTATTTCTGTTGAAAGTCATCTTTTCAAGATTTGCATTTATTATAAGATTAAAGTAGTTGTCAAAACGTTGTAGAATGTCATCAAAACTATATTTGAATTATTTTGTGCCAAAGTGAGTTACAACAACATCAGGTCAATCCTAATAGAATATTATGGTGTACTTATTTGTACAGATTCTAATTTAGTGTCTAGTTTGGAAACAATCAGTATCTTAATAATGTTCTGATTTTCTGGAGAAGGGTCTAGGCCTGAAACGTCAACCTTCCTGCTCCTCTGATGCTGCTTGGCCTGCTGTGTTCATCCAGCTGTATACCTTGTTATCTCAGTATCTTAACAATGTTTTGTTTCCAAATTATCACTTTCTCTTTTCTATTTGGCCCATTGATAAAATGAAACCGTCTTGGCAATTTTAATTCTGCTGCCTTTTCTTGCAATTGCGATTATTTATTTTTCTTACTTTAAAGCCTTTTGGTCCTGTCTTGACTCAATGCTGTTTTATTCTCCTTGATTGAAGGGCTTTTCATTCTGCATTAGGTTGTCATAGCCTAATAAATCACTCTTTGTCCTTTTCCCAATTTTACTGAGCGCAGTGGCTCAGTGGTTAGCACTGCTGCCTCACGGCGCCAGGGACCTGGGTTTGATTCCACCCTTGGGCGACTGCCTGTGTGGAGTTCGCACATTCTCCCCGTGTCTGTGTGGGTTTCCTCTGAGTGCCCTGGGTTCCTCCCACAGTCCAAAGATGTGCAGGTTAGGTGGATTGGCCATGCTAAATTGCCCATAATGTCCAGGAACATGTAAGCTAGGTAGATTAGCCATGGGAAATGCAGGGTTACAGGGATGGGGAGAGTCTGAGTTGGATGCTCTTCAGAGGGTCGGTGTGGACTTGGTGGGCTGAATGGCCTGCTTCCATACTGTTGTGATTCAATAATAAAAATCCTGCTGCCTGTGAAATGAAATCCATTTCCTTAACAGTTTTCCCCAGATGAATTGCATTAAATGCCCAAGATTGTGCTCAATGACTTACACTTTTAACACGGCTGTGTCTTTTGAGAGTCTGAACTGTTCCTTCTTTCTGCACCCAAATCTTTATGACATCACCGGGTTAGGTGGAGTTTTATGCAATCTTCAGCATTAACCCTTTCAGCGCCGTTGATATATTCAACAGTTTTGGCGGCAGAGAAAGGCTGAGAGCAAAAGTGCAGGAAACGTGGCTGACGCAGTCAGGGCCCTGTCAAACAGAGTGAAAGAGGGTGGGTGGGGGTGGGGAACATGGTTTTCCATTGAGGGAAAGCAAGGACACCTTAGATGCACTTGCGGAAGGTTCCGTCATCAGAACAGATGTGACAGGGATGGAGAACAAAAGAGACGTGATAAACTTGGAGGAACTGGTAGAATGGAAAGGATTGCTTACAGATGTAGCATGTGGGGAGGTGCAATCAAGTTAACTGTAGGTGACAGTGGGCTCACAATGAGTATTAATTGATAGCTGATCAGTGGAGACAGAGAAGTTAAGGAAGTGAAAAGTCAGGGATGGGCGAGGAAAGAAAGGAGTCGAAAATAATCATGGTGCATTGAGGATTATATGGATGTCGTGTACTGCTCTCGCCCTCAACTGGAAAACTTAATTAATTTTGTTTCCAGTTTCCACCCTTCTTGCAGCTTCACATTGTCCTCTCAGACTCTTTTGAAGTACAGTCACTGTTGTTCTGTTGGCAAATGTGACAATTAATTTGTACACAGTGTGATCACACAAACCACAAATGATTTAAATGAGAAATGTTAGCCAGAAAACCAAACAGCGCTGTCTGCTCTTCATTCTCTATAGCTACAAAATCATTCATACACATATGTTTAGGCAGACACGCTGTCAATAATACAGCATTCTCTCGGCACTGTCTTCAGCTCTCAAGTCAGTAGATTTATAAAGTAGAAAATCAGGAATAAAAACAGGAGGTGAAGCCTTGGGGCTGAATCTTACAAAAGTGTCAGTGTCATTTTCATTGAGCTTCACAAAGAATTTCTCTACGCAAGCAAGCCAGTTTTTTCACACTGTCATTCCAAACATTTTTTATTGATTATGACAACCCTTAAGGTGCCCATCTCATCGATGCTAGCCTGATCCTCCCAATTGTCAAAGCCAGAGGTCTCATTCCTGCCAGGATCTCTGGAAACAGTGCCATCTTTAAAAGGCCTTTGTGAACCTAGTCAAGTCCTGCATTTTGGAGGGAAGCTGCATGGTGTATGAAATTTACCTGGACATTGCAGAGACCCGGGCCAGTGTGTGTTCAGCATCTCTACAAGTGCCCAGCAATTTAATAATGCAGTTAATGATCTTCCCCACTCAGCCAGTAAATACATCCCAAAAAGGAGGAAAGATTCTAAAGGTGGGATAAACCAACTGTGGCTAAGCAAGGAAGTTAAGGAGAGCATTCAGGACCTTGGGTGAATTTCTGCAGTGCATCTTGGAGATGGTGCATGCTCCTGCTACTGAGTGTGGGTGGTGGAAGGAGAGAATATTTCTGGATATGGTGTCTATCGAGTTGGGTGCTTTGGCCTGGATGGTGCAAAGCTTCTTAAGTATTGTTGGAGTTGCATTAATCCAGGCAAGTGGGGAGTATTCCATCACACTCTTTGTTGCTTGTAGATGGTTTTGTGGAGTCAGGAAGTAAGATACTCAGGGCAGGATTTCTTGCCTCCTGACCTGCTGTTGTAGCCACTGTATTTATGGGGTTAGTCCAGGGCAGACTATGGTTGTTCTCTTGTGGAATATGGGCATCGTTGGCTGACTAGCATTTATTGCCCGTCTCTCGTTGCCTTTGAGAAAGTGGTGGTGAATTGCACTTTGTACTACTGTCATCTGTGCGCTCTAGGTAAACACGCAATGCCAGTAGGGAGGGAATTCCAGCATTTTGACCCAGTTACAGTGAAGGAACGGCGATATGTTTCCAAATCAGGACGGTGAGTGGCTTGGAGGGAACTTGAAGGTGATGCTGCTGTATCTGCTGCCCTTGTCCTTCTGGATGGAAGTGGTTGTGGGTTTGGAAGGTGCTGCCTGAGGGTCTTTGTGAATGTCTGAAGTGTATCTTGTAGATCGTACACACTGCTGTTACTGAGCATCAGAATGTTGACAGAGAGAGAATCATTGTTGAAAATGCACTGATCAATGAAAATGCTAATAACTGTGGCCAATACATACTTCTGGAGACGAAGTTCTATCTTCACATTGTGGACTTCCTCCACAATGCTGAAAGAGGTAGATTCAGAACTGATCTAGTGACACAAAACCGGACACTCATGAGGTGTGTGCACTATCAACAGCAGCAAACTGTTCAACACCATCTGTCATCTCTTGACCTAGTATATCCCTCACACTACCATTACTATCAAGCCAAGGGATCAACCTTGGATCAATGAGCAGAATGTAATTCCAGGCATTCCCAAAAGTGAAGATGTAACACATGAATAAATGCATCCCAAACAACAGAGTAAACCTGCTATATTGCCACAATCTACAATCAAATCAACATTCTGCCCTCCTAACACATCAGCCCTCATTAGTAATGGATAATTAAACAACTATTGAGAGAGGGAATGCCAAGAGCATCTCCATTCTCAGTGATCAGTATTGATTATTGGAGAATAATTTGCCAGTTTGCTGTGACATTCTGCAATCCATCTTTGAACACTGCGAGCTGCAACCATGCTACAGCTTGTTTAAATGCAGTCTGAGCTTCCACAGTGACTCGTCGTCCTTGCATAACTGATGCTTGAGGTTCCACTGCAGCATCTACACATTGGCTGGCTTCTGCTGGTGCTGCACTGGTTGTTAATGCATTAGCTAGCGGATATTTGGATCTCCCAGTTTGCAGATAGAGTTAGCCATCATTTGCTTGCCTCAAAGGATTGGTTTCCAGGACTGCACAAAGCCCTCTGCAAGGTCGGTGCCAGTTTTTCCCATGTCCCTCAATATTATACATTGGGAAGAACCTGGCAGAGTAGGGGGCAGTTGGTGAGCTATTACTGACAGGCTAAGCCTGCCCCAGCACTAATAATATGCTGCAAGCAGACTAATGTACGGCAGAGTGGGACATCCACCCTTCAGTGAGTGGACATCCCAACCTCTGCAGATGCTGGCTAATCCTATTGCAGCAATCTCAACAGTGCCAAGAACTCAGCAGTGGACATTGCTGGGACTGCAGCCAGTCCAAGAAAGAAAGTCCAATGGCTCCACAGACCCAGGTAAGTCAGGGAGGGGCCACCCGTCTTACAATGACGGGTGAGGGGGTTACAGTTTAAAAGTCTATTCAGTGAGGAATGAAAGGGGTGCACTATCTCCCGGGTGGTGCCCCAGATTAAGATATTCTCACGAGTGATCTAAAACCTGGCTGATTAACTTCTTTGCCTCTTTATTAATGGTGCTAAACCTGCTTAGTATTCGCAGAGGTTCAAATGAGCTGATTTATAGATCAAAGCCAGCTGGGTGAGCAGTGGAACTATCAAATCTGATTATTCAGAGGTGTAAAGAAGGTGGATGAAGGAAGTGGTCACAGTAGATAATGTTACAGGCGAGATAATATGGAGCTTTTCTGATGTGGAAATGGAAATAGGTGCAAGGCGGCACTCCTCTCTGGTGCTGAGTGATGGGGCTTAAAGATAGCCACGTGTTGGGTTCGGCCTAATTTCCAGTCAGCGCATGAGAGAGAGAGAGAGAGCGTGCGATGACTCCAAGGGTGAGTGACAACTTGCCTGGTAAATCATTGCTAAAGATCTGGCTGCTGCAAGGTCAGCTGCAGCTCTCAGGTAACTGAATGGCGAATGGGGAATATGAGCGATTAATATTCAAGTTGGGAAGGCTGGTAATCAGAAGGGGAAGTGGCTGGCACTCCTTGCTTTCGCCAGACAAACTGACCGGAGTAAGAGTCAGAAACAGATAAAGATATGGAATTTGTGGTAGTGTTGAAACAATGACTTTCAGTTTTAGCAATGCTTACCTGGAGGAAATGGCAGTTCACCCAAGACTTAATGTTAAACAAATAATTGAGGGATTGAGACAGGTTGTGAGCTCTATGCCCTCAACATATATCTATCAAAGGTTATTCTATATCACTGGATGATGTGGCCAAACTGTACCCTATATAATGAGGAAAAGGTGAGGGTCACGACTAGACTAGACCCTTGTGGGACTCTGGAGATTACAGTGCAGAGCGAAACGTAAGTCATTCTGGAAATGCTTTGGCTGCAGTTGGATATGTTTGATTGGAATTATGTGAGTGGCTGGTTCATACAGCTGAGAGAGAAATAAAACTGTTTGGGGAAAAAGGACTAGTTGTTTTCATCAGAGCTGAGAGGATCAGGGCTTGATTCACCAGGTTGAAAAATTGATCGGAGAATTTCAAACGGAATTGTGGGAGAGACGGATATTAATTTGGAAAGACATACCAAGCTCAAGACCTGTATAATTTATAAACTCAAAGGAAGAGCCTTCTTCTCACTGTGATTAACAACGTGTTAATGAAATGGCACGAGACACAGCTATGAGAATGCCATTCTATTTGGAAGAATAGAGAACCAGCACCCAGTTGAAAACCTGTCTGCTATTAGGACCTTTAAATGTCAAAATTGTCAAAACATTCAATACTCCAGTCCTGAAGCGTACAATCGTTGAGGAAAACGTACCTAACAGAAATCAAGTTTACTCACAAGATCCAAGACCTGATTGCGATGCCTGTTCTTGAGAAATTAGAGCTTACTTTTTGCGAAGGGAATTTGGCTTACAAATTAGCTAACTGACATCATAAGTATGTCAGTATGTAACTAAACGAATGAACTAAAATCACCTGCATGGAGGGCTTGGCAGGAATTCCAGTAGAAATGGCATAAGGATGTAGGAACAAAGGAACTGGAGTAGGAGTAGGCCATTCGGTCCTTAAAACCTGCTCCACCATTCCATAAGCGCATAACTGATCTGGATGAAGTCTCAGTTCCACTTGTAGCTACACCTCCTGAACTTGTCTATCAACAAATCTATCAAACTCAGCCTTTAATAAATTTAGAGACCCAGCCTCTATTACCCTCACATTTTCAAACAACACTTTGAGATAAAGAAATTCTCCTAATTTCTGTTTTAAACAGGGGCTGGGCCTCATATTCTTAATAAGCGTCAATTAGTTTTAACCTTCCGTTATGAAACTGGATCAGGACTTCCATGTCTTCACAAACTTTTTCTTTTAATTTCAGTCCAAAATGTGTGGGACTTTTTTTAAAGAGGACTGCTAAGAAAGGGGAAAAGAAAATACAGTGGATGTAAATTCAGTGACTGCCTGACAAAGTCCTGTAGCCCATGGAATGTTGCATCTGCAAAATGTCAAGGAGACTTCAAACCCAGATAGGCTTAAGAAGAAGAGATAACAAGGATCTGACTGCTCTCCCATCTCAGTAGAAATCCACCTCTGCCGACAGATATGTCTATCCAGGAGTATAAAAAAGTGACTCTGTGTGTGTGTGTGTGTGTGTGTGTGTGTGTGTTTGCGTGTGTGCGCGTGCCTGTGTGTTTGTGTGTGTGTGTGTCTGTGTGTGCCTGTGTCTGTGTGTGCACGTGTACACGCACGTGCCTGTGAGTGTGTGTGTGCCTGTCTGTGTGTGTGTGTCTGTCTGTCTGTGTGTGCGCGTGCGCACACGCCTGTGAATGTGTGTCTGTGTCTGTGCCTGTCTCTGTGTGTGTGTGTGTGTGTGTGTGTGTGTGAAGTGTGTCTTGGATTACACTGACATCCAGAAACACCCAAATTCTCCACCTTGACAGTGACACAGAGCAATGTTAGTGAAGATATACCAAGTAAGTTGACTTTTCTTTGTGTTTTTTCTGAGCAACTTCCACATATCTTAGGTGAGTCACTATGTCAGAAGAGAGCACAGATCAGAGAGAAGGTTGCAACAGGGTAACTCTTAGTTTCTGACACATGCTCTCCACTGAGGGTGCAAGAACATGGAACTGCCCTTTCTCCAGTTTGAGTCAAAAAGCCAGATCAAATCAGCTGCAAATAAATAAAAATCAAATATAAAAGAAAATATTCCTAATCATGTAACTTAGGCCTGTGGCTTTAATTGCATTTAAGAGTGGACAACAACCTTTCATATGACTATGATGACAGATGTTAATAGTCAAATTATACATTTCCAAGACCTTAGGGTTTAAACAGCAACACAATTGTGAAAGAACAAATTATACACTACTTTAAGTGATATAAATAATACAACTCCTCTCACAAATTATAATGATAAAAGGCGTTGACATGCGTCATTGGTTACACACTCACTGCCTCCTCAAGAAATGTCACTACCTAAGAGCAGGTATTTTAGTGAAATATGGAAATATAGAATAGTGCGTGCTTTTAGCTCCTTGGTGTTTCAAAAATACTTTGCTGGAAAACCATAGAATTGAACTTGGATAAAACAAGATATTCTTCTCAAGCACTTGACAGATTCGGTCTTTTCTGCATATTTACTGCCAGTCTGCTGAAAAGTTGCTAATATGCCACTGAAGGCAGGATGCACAATTTGCACATTCCTGAAGCCGGTTAGTTACTGTGCGCCTCTTGACATATGTGCTGCATCCTTAAACAGAATCTTCCTTTGAAAATTCCCCAAACTGCACTGTAATTGGGCCAGCAGCGATTAAAATGTCAGAATCCTTTTGACGTGACACTAGAGCTTATAATAATAATTTGATACAAATTTCTGAGGCTCCTATGTGCTTTTGACAGACATTCCATCTGTTTGTAGAACCCAGCAGGTTGGTATCAGAGACAGGGGAAAAGGTTATATTCAGAATGGGGGAGTGGCCAATTTTAACTGCCTTCATTCTGGGTTTTAAAATCCCTACAGTGTGGAAACAGGCCCTTCAGCCCAACAAGTCCACACCACCCCTCAGAGCATCCCACCCAGATTCATTCCTCTATAACTCACCTAAGCTACACGTCCCTGAACAATTCGGGCAATTTCCCATGGCCAATCCACCTAACCTGCACATCTTTGGACTGTGGGAGGAAACTGGAGCACCCGGAGGAAACCCACGCAGACACGAGGAGAATATGCAAACTCCACACACACTGTTTCTGCTGGCAGGTGGGGTTACATTCAGCACTCTGTTTGTCTCTGCTGTCTCACCTCCATGTCACAGAGTCATACAGCATGGAAACAGACCCTTCAGTCCAACCAGTCCATGCCAACCATCATGCCAAATGAAGTTAGTCCCGCCTGCCTGCGTTTGGCCCATATCCCTTCAAACACTTCTTGTTCATGTACTTATCTAAATGTCTCTTAAACATTGTAACCATACCTGCATCCACCACTTCCTCCGGAAGTTCATTCCACACACAAACTACTCTGTGTAAAAAAAAATGTCCCTTGTGTTTTCTTTAAATCTTTCTCCTCTCAATTTAAAAATATGCCTCCTTGTCTTGAAATCCCCCAAAACAGAGAGAAGACCCTTACTATTCACTTTATCTATACCCCTCATGATTTTATAAACCTCTATAACGTTGCCTCTCAACCTCCTACACTCCAGTGAAAAAAGTCCCAGCCTATCTGGCTTTTCCTTGTAACTCAAACTCTCCATTCCCAGCAACATCCTGGTAATTCTTTTCTGAACCCTCTCCAATTTAATCATATCCATTCTATAGCAGGATGACCAGAAGTGGGCACAGCATTCCAAAAGAGACCTCACCAACATCCTATACAACCTCAACATAATGTCCCAATTTACATGCCCCATCCAGAATACAGCACTCTTGCTGAAGCACTCAGAGGGCTAGCAGTGAATCCCATCTGAACTGCAGCCCTGCACAGCTTTATTTGCACAATATAACCTTTAAAATGTAGCACAGGCTTCAGATTTTTAAAAAAAGGTTATTCATATTCAAATGTACTCTTGCTAATCACCCTGCAAGCTTCACCAGGCCATCTTGTACCACACATAGCACAACAAAACATAAGGGTTCGTTTGGATAAACACAAGATCACATTGAACATTTTGCCAAAATGAAAGCAGGATTATCATTATCAACTAAAATTTAATTACCCTGTGCTGGTTTGAAACACAGGAAAGCAAATTTGAATTCCGCACAGTCTTAAAAGCAGGAGAAATGAACTTCCTTTCAGCACAGCACACAACTTGGTATCTTAAGCATCAATTCTTTTCCTGCTATCATTCCCCTTCCCCTCAACTAAGATTCTTCATCATTGTTGGTAACCTTAAACAAACAACAATTTGAATTTATATTGTGTTTTTATGCAATGTCCCAAAAAAACAAATTTGACATTGAGCCACGTGAGAAGATATTAGGACTAATAAATTTCAAGGTGAGTATTGAAGGAGGTTGAGGCAGTGAGGTTTAAGTTGGGAATTCCAGAACTTAGGCAGTTGAAAGCACTAATGGTGGAGTGATTAAAATCAGGAATGTGCAAGAGGCCTCCAATTGTTCCTTCTTCTTCAAAGTCCAGGAATCTCTGTTTTTATAAACTGCTGCTCTCTACCTCTTTGCTTTATATGACACTCCATAAAACTTAACTCGCAGACCAAGCTTTCAGACACCAGCCCTAATGTCTCTTTATGTAGCCTGCTGTCAAATTTTGCTTTAGAATGTTCATTTGAAGCATCTTGAGATTACACTAAAGATGATGTATAAATGCAAATGATCGTTGCTGTTGGTTGTAGTTCTGGTGAAGCGTACCGAGAGACAAGACAACGGAGTGATTTGGAAACAAGGATGAGGATTTTAAAATTGAGGCATTGCTGGTCCAGTGGGCAGAGTATGTTCACAACAATTATGGCAATGAACATGAACTGGACATAGTGTGAGTTAAGGGGAGAGCAGCATCTAGGATCATCAGATAAGTAGAAGACAAAAATTGTTTGTACAATACCCTCTATAGTCAATTATGCAGTTATCAGACATTGTACGTATTTAGAAATGTATACACTTAAATATGACTTGTGTGTGGTAAGAAATCTCCTAAAAGTAACTGTCTGTTTTAGTATCATATTCTATTTTATTCTATTGTAACAAGTCCTGTCACTATTCTTTTATGCAGTAATTTGACCTGTCCTTGATGTCCTTATTAATCTAGCTAATTAGTTCAATTGACATGACACTAAGATGTAGTTGAGCACCGTGCAATAGGCATACACACCAGAACACTCTTAACATTCTGATGTAGGTACATTCCCAGCCCTATTAGGGACTTCCAAGTTTCTCACCAAACTACAATGAAAGAATTGTTCCAAGTCAGGTCGGTACATGGCTCGGAGGAGCACTTGGCTTGGCTACAGCTGGTGCATCAACAGTAATAACAACAACCGGGACTGCAGATGAGTTGCTTAATTTCCCACTGCAACCGAAGTGGCCAAAAATGGAGCCATCACAAAAAAAGCAAATTGCACAACGCAGGTGGTATAGGATATTCAGCCAGATAAATTACTGTAATTTAAATTTCAGCAAGTCAGCTGTGAAAGAAAAAAAAAATAACTTCGTTTTTACAGTCTCAAAACACTTCACGGCCAAATGTACTCATTGTTGGAACAAGGGAAATGTTGCAGCTAAACTGAACACCTTGAACCTCAGCCAAAACAACTCAAATTGCATGTGACTGCTTTAAGTGGGATAGCAGCTCCCAATCGGGGTGTCAACTTAACCAAAATTCAGAAATCGGAAGGCCTCATTTACAATAGTTTTGTTTGTTAATAACGCTTATGCAGACACAAAGCAAGACACACTTACCTATCAAAACTAGTCTTCAAAACCAGGCACAGAAAGATCGAAGTGCTAAGATGGAGGCCCAAATTTCCAACCTGCACATATTGCGGTTGAAGGTCATAAGATATTTGGCCTGCTATAATATTTGCCTCAGTAACTTTAAGCAATGTGCATTAGACAGTAACTAGGAACAATTCCTGTCAGGAAGAATTACACAAATACTGTATCAAAAAAGTACAGGAACAATGAACATTGCGCTGAAACCTGTCATGTGAATAATTATTACATAATAACTATGAATACATTCTATAATAATGAGTATTGCATAGCAACAGTGATTATGAATATTTCTTACTGCAATATTGTATGAATCTTACATACATCTTCTTTCAGTGAGCATTACAAGGGAAATGTAAATAAAACCTTGCACTATGAACAATCCTGTAACTGTGAAAAATTTTTAACATCTACAAGCATGCCTTCCAGTAGGCCTGTAAAGTGCATTAGTTGTTGTGAAGCTCCTTCACTGTATTTCAGAATTTATCATTTAAATTTGGTGCTTTTTGGGGGCTGTACTAAAACTGTGACAACTGCCTGATTTTTACAATAAATCTGTAGTGAGACTACACCTGATTTCCCAACTTCAAGTGCAAACTTCATCAATAAAAACTGGATGCAGCTTAGTAATTATTGCATTTTATTGAATCGTCAGAGCTCATTTTCTGAATTCACACTCCAGTAATTATCTGTCATGCACAAAAGGGGTTTCTTTTCCCCTCTTAAACCCACGATAGTAAAGTGTTGCTTGATTTACTCCATTCCCTTTTTAGTCAAAAGGGTGTTCCCAAAACCCTGGGGTTTGGATTCCAAATTTGTAAATAAACCCACAGCAAAAATATTTAAAACGAAATCAAAGGGTAGTGTTTACTTAACAAAGCATTCCAAACACAGGGGAACTACTTTGCTACCCCATCCACATACGCAACTACTCAGGATTAAGGAAGATAGGACAGGAGGGGAGATAGGTTGGAAATGACAACTTTTGATAGACCTAGAGGGTTATAAATTAGTTCCGATAAAAGTCTTGTTAGAGAGCTGGAGATAGTGGTTTTCTTTCTTGCAGCCAGAAATGTGGAAACAGAGATGAAGGGACTGAGCAGTCCACCTGGAGGTCAACAGCAACTGACTTCGAATGCCAACGTTATATACATCAGCAATTCAGTATGCACAATTTCAGTCATGTAGCAGTCAAATGCTGATTGCCCGTCTCAGTGCTTATTAGACATTAGGCTAATGGTTTATCATCACCTCCCCCATCAGCATTTCCATTGCAAAATGAAGAAGTAACTGTAAAATCCACTTTAAAATAATAGGTTTTGATATTTTCTCTTTGTCCAGAGTTGGCTGAAGTCATGAAACTCGTCTCTTTCTCTATGTGTCATCTTTAGATGGAATGTCCATTTAATGCAGGCGTTCAGAAGCTTCTTGAAATTTAATTATGTCAGCATCCATGACTGTCTTATGAATACAGCAAGGTTGTCCACTTTTAAAAGAAACAGAATTTAAACATGACAATACAGAGGAGAAAACGGCTCCCTTTAGGATTTCTCTTCATGCCTTCTGGTCAAGATATACCGCTAAAATAATTGCTGCTTTGCAGGAGAAATGTAACCCTCTCACAAAATATGAATTAATACACAGATTACTCGACACTTACCTGACCAAATGAGATAAGACTTGTCTTCAGTGCTGCCACATCCCCACTAACAGAATTGTGCCATGCACTGCGACTGCATAAAGGATTCATGCAGAGTTCCTTGTTGTCAAAGACATAACACATTGGCATCCAATGCAACAGGATTTTCAAGGATGCTACAAAGGACCAGATCAGCCAGTCTGCAATTCATTCCCGCATCAATAATGCAATGTTTATTTGGTGAGATTTGTTTTTCCCATGCCCAAGTGGATGACAGGCAGTAATTGAAGAAGGCACAGAAGTTACAGCAGATGGTTATGAAAGTGCTAAAGATTGTTTTCATGCGACCATCGGGACTGTGCACCCGAACCAATTCCACTTCAACAGAAGGAATTTTTCATTTCTGTATAGTGCAGGTTGATGCTGACCATAAATGTTAACCTGCTCGTCAGTTTCCAGAAAAACGCAACATTATAACTTCTTTAGATGACTACATTTCTGTCGTTTAAATTATCTTTGCAGTTGATGTAGTGCAGAGTAACAGAGCTGTTTAGTAAATTTAAGGTAATCTGCTATAAATCTCTCATCTGTCTTTTGCATTTATTTGCAAGAATGCAGCAGAAAGGTCAAAGGATGTGTGCTATCCTGAAAGGCCAGGATGTCAGTACATTCTTAGAGCTACACCTTCTGCAGGCCCTGAGGAAACATATGTATAAAAGAGAATGCTCTTAGTTCGACCCATTGGTGTAGGTTAGTTATCAATTACTGCCCTTTGTTCCTTGAATCTGGAAGCCAGTGTTATAAAAAGACAGCTCTCCAAAACAAACAATAACTCTAAGTAATCTTGTACTGTAATTGTAAATAGCTCCCACAGCCCTGAAGATAATTTAATATGAAGAATATTCCTATCACTCACAAGATGGATGGAAAACTCCTGGAAGTGTCATAGTCTGTGAAGAATGCAATGGTAGGTGAGGAATGTACAAATATATGTGCACAGTGTGTGGACAATAAGGTTGGTGAGTTACAATCACAAGTTGACATGGCTGGAATATGATGTAATGACAATAATCAAAACGTGAATTACAAAAGTGAGAACTGGACGCTTGGTATTCAAAAAAAACAAATGTCTGAAAATATAGGGAGGGAGAAAGAGGGAGGTGCAGTGGTAGTCCTGAATACAGACAACATGGCTGTATTTGTGATAAAGGGTGTCCTTGAGGAAACCGGACTAAGTATATTCAGTTAGAATTGAGAAACAAGAAAGGCATGATCATATTACTTGTGCTTTCCTACAGGACACCATACAGGATTGCTATATGAAAATCATCATGCAAGTAGTCCATCTGTGGCAATGTTATTATAGTCCATCATAAGGTAATTGGAAAGATTAAGGAACAATATAAAGTAAAACTTCTAAATTGGAAGAGGGCTATTGTTTCAAAGGATAAGAGGGTCCAGAGTAAAAAGGGAATCAGTGGCTGACAGGAAAAGCAGTAACAGAATGAATAATGGTCTTTATGGGGTAAATTTATCAGACTACTTTAGGTACATTGATGAAATTGGAAATAGTGATTGTGGAGAAACCAAAAGTGGAATGTGTGATGCATGCAAGATGAATTGTTCAAATAAGAACCAAAATACAATGGATGGAATGGAGGAAGTAAAGGGGAAAATAAGACTGGCCAAGAGAATAGAATGGCAATTAACATAAAAAGGAACCTAAACATTTTCCACTGGCAATAAATAGAAACCAAGTAATATGAGGTGCCATAACTCCAAATTTTAAACACAGAGGGTTATATGTGCTTAGAGGGTAAGGCTACAATGCTTAATGGGTTCTTGATATCTACAGAAGAGGAAGCAAACAAAATATCAATAGAAACCGAGTTGTACTATAAGTTTTTTTTCAGATTGGAGGCTGGTGGATATTGGCATTCTCCAGAAGTTAGTTCTAGGACTTCTGCTGTTTAAATTCATTTAATTAAGTTGAATATTGGAATACAGATTATATCTTCAAAACGTAAGGCGGACAGTGAGGGTGATACCAAACAATTATAAATGGATATAGACAGGATCAAAATGGGCACATAATTAACAGATGGCATTTAATATAAAGCTGTATGATATGAAGACTTTTGGTGGAAGAGTGGGGAACAGTCAGGATTATAAATTGAATACCATTAATTTAAATAAAAAATGAGCAGGAACAGAGGACTTGAGAGTTCATGAGCATTGATTTTTGTAGCTTCAAGGTGTTGAGAGAGTAAATTGCAAAGAAAATGAGATCTTGGGCTTCGTTAACAGAGATATGAATGAAAAGAGAAGTTTTATCAAGCTCTGGTTAGGCCACAAGTCAAGTATTGTATCCAAGATTGATCATAACACCTTAAGATGGATATAAAGGCTGTTGAGAGAGTGCAGAATGAGAATTAGCTACTAGCTGAGGTTAAAGAAACGGGAGATGGTTCTCCTTGGAGCAAAAGAGATTCAGTCAAGGTTTGATCAAATGTCGAAAATGACGCATTTAGGAAAAATAAGCAAGAAAAACTGCCCCTTTTAGCTGATTATACATGGACAAGTGTACACAGATTTCAGCTTATGGACAAATGTGAAGATGCAGGAGAGATATTGAGGAAAACTTTCTTTTGTGCGGTGAGTCATAATGACCTAGAACTCTGCCTATCAGAGTGGTGGAAGCAGAGATAATCAGTGATTACAAAAGAAAATTGGATGGAGCTCTTGACGGGAAGGGAGCTTGCAGGGATATGGAGATAGAGCAGGCAAAAAAGACTGATTGGCTTGCTCTATAGAGTTAATAGGTACTTGAAGGGTGAATTGTTTCCTTCTGTACCATAGTGACTCTGACTGTAGGTGTTGAATGCAATTGTATATGTAGATTTAAATCCTAATCATGACCCTGGCATATCGCTGTGCTCAGTAAAGGGAAGGCCTCTTCTCTCAGGATTCTGAGCTGGATTTTGTTCTACTTTACCAAGTTTCCATGCTGCCATTTCTACTGAACATATTGATACGGATTTGCAGAATCATAAAATCGTTACTATGCAGAGGAAGGACATTCAGCCTAACTCATCAGCACGAGATCTCAGAACGAGTTTTATGACTTTGTAACATTCTCCTACTTTTTAATCTGTAACCCTGCCCATTGTTTCTATCTATATGTTGCCATCTAGAATGTCTTGATTGAACTTAGCTCCACTCACTTTTAGGCAATGCATTCCAGACCACAACTGCTTCATCATAACCACCTTCCTCTTGTACTGTATTCCCATTTTAATGAAGCCTAAGTTACCGTATTTTTATGAAGTGCTCTGTCTCCATTTGTCCTGCCACCATTAGCCACTGATGCACACATATATCCAGGTCCCTTTGCTCATGCACACCCTTTAGAACACTGCCCTTTGTTTTGTACTGTCTTTCGACGTTCTTTCTACCAAGATGTATCAACTCACACTCCTCTACATTGACCGTCATCTACCACCATTTGCCTACTCCACCAACTTGTCCATGTCCTTTTCACAGTTTACAATGCTTCTAAGTTTTGTATTTTCCATAAGCTTTGAAATTGTCATCTACACACCAAGATCTAGATCATTAATATATACACGAAAAGCAAGTGTCCCAATAATGATGCCATGGGGAAATCCTCCACAAAGATTTTACCAGCTCATAAAGAATCCATTAACCATTATTCCTCTGTTTCCTATCACTGAGCCAATTTTTGCATTCAAGTTGCTACTTTCTCTTTTATTCTCTGTGATCTAAGTTTGATCACAAGCCCTTTTGGCGGCACTGTATCAAAAACCTTCCAGCAGTCCACATATACCACATCGACAATGTTACCCTCATCAACCCTCTGTTACCTTTTTGAAAATCTCCAGCAACTTATTTAAACATGATTTTCCCTGAAGAAAACCTTGCTGAACCACATATATCCGTAACTAGTCACAGGTTCTCTCAAAAAACCCCTATATTCATTCTATCACTTTTGCCACTTAACCATATACTGTTTGTCAGTCAGAAGGTTGAATTTTCGCAGTCATTCTTCCTATTTCTCTCGTAACTTCTGCAGAAGGTTTGTAGGGAACACTGAGGAACAAATTAAATGCTACCTACACCATGTCTCTATAATATCCACAAGTCTTCGACTGAGGTAACAATAAATAATCATCAAACTCTCTGCAGAAATATAACCCTTGGTCTGCTCTCTTTCTTATCTCATTACTTTTTCCTCCTTCTTTCTTTCAGTTTATCTTTTTTTAAATGTTATCCTTCAGTAACATTGTCCTAATCTAGTGAAGGACCACATAGAAAATCTAACTCGAGTGTTTTGTCCACAAATAGTGCCTGACCTGTTGAGTGATTCCAACATTTTGCTTCAAACATCCAGTACCTGCAGGTTCATTTTGTTTGTGCTGCCACATGCCTGCAGTTTTCAGCCTATTATCTTTCCCTCCATAACTGACACTGAAATCATATTCAAGAACCAACCTTATGCAGTCAGAAACAAAGCATCTGGCACATGTTTGTTGATCTGATACTTACTCAACCAGATGGTATTCACAATTTGTATACATTCCTCTCCATTTTATTTCCCGAACAATTGTGGTTTGATACATTCAGCAAGTCTAATGATTGCAGATATAAATCTAGTCTTAGCCTGCGTGATTCACTCAGTAGCCTGGAGGGTGACTCAAGCTTTCTTAAACTCTAAAACCTGTCCAATAACAAGTTGTAGCCTGATTCCTTCTTATGGGATAAGTTAGTGTTTGGTATCATCTTTAATTTTCTCTATTCGAAATCTCGCAATATACGTTACAATATTGTGTAGGATCCTGTCACTGTGCTGATTAGAAAAATGTAATATCTGACAGTGCTTAGATTACATCCTGAAATATTACTGTACGGCTGGGCAATGACTTACTGTTGATGTTGCATTGCTTCCATTAAAATGGCAAATGAAGCAACTTTGCACAGAAGCATGAAGCCAGTATAGACTAATAATGGTCAGCATTATTAAAATGATAAATCCAGACTCAATTCATATAATTAATTTTTAATAAAAGGTCAAAATGCCTGATTAAATATGTGCTCACCATCTTATGCAATGTCTGGGTCACCACCTTTTGCCAAGTCCAGCAAAGACAATGAAGACCAGGCAGTAGGGGAGGGACTGTAATCACAGCCCTTTTGCTGAAGTTCCATTGAAAACCACTCTTAAAAAAAATCAATGCCTCCATGTCGTAAACCACAGTAAAAAGTGGAAAACTGAACGCTTTTTCTTTCAGAAAGCAGACTTTAGATCCCCAGTCATATTCTGAAAGATTTTCAGACAGCTTACTCAAAAAAATGCAGACAGAGCACGGCTTATTTAGAAACTGTCATTAAGCCAGTGTGCCTGACATTCACCAATTGATAAATAAAAAATAAACCCGGCCACAACTAAGTCATGTCAGTGTTGAATTATTATGACAGCACATTCAGAAATCTCTAACTCAGGATTTGACTAACTGAATCATATCTTCATTATATTCCTTTCCATACCACAACCAGACTCACTAAATATCAAGTCAATACGTCCAATTAAAAAAGAAGTCTGAAGGCTTATACACTGCTGCCAATGTTATACCCTATGAAACAATAATGTATAACCATATTAAAGGCTTTACATAGGTCTTGGCTTTAAGTGTTAAGCATGCACTGTATAATGGCTTCTAGAAGATGTTTCATCTACATGTTTCGCTGCAACTACAGTAACACATTGGAAAAGTACATCAAAGAAATGGATATTTACCAGTTGAAGAATTTGGTCAGCCGACCTGCTGTTACATTGCATTCATCAAGATTAATCACAGGCAATACATGTGAATCAACTTTGTCAGTCTGAGGACTGATCTACCTTCCTTTGAGCACCTGTGGCTGTAAGTGTAGAATTTTTTTTTGGCAAGTGATGTTCCTTGGCATTTGGGGAGGGGGGAGGAGGGGAGCATGGAGTGCGTCAGAAGTAAACCTTACGCTGCTCTCTGTTATATCTCCCGATCCAGAGAAGACAAAGGATACTGTTTCTGCTCAGTGAGCTAAGATGCTAATCGAGGTTGGTGGAAGAATGCTCCGGATATCACGATTCATCGACAAGTGTCTCGGAGCAGCTGCTATCTTCACGCCCACATCCCTGATTAAATTGTGAAGGTTTTTTTTCTCTCACTCTCTCTTCTCCCCCATGTTTCAAGCTCTCTCCTTTTTCTCTCCCTTCAACTCAATTGTTTGCTGAACAGGACACTTTCAAAGCCCACCCACACACACACACATATAGCACATGCTCCCTTGAATTAAATAGAAACATGAATGGAAAACTCAGAAGGGAAAAGAAAGGGCAAACAATGCCCGGAAGAGAGAGCAGCTTACTCTCAAACTGCTGCTGGGTGCATGAGAAAGCTCTGTTTGCACCAATATAGTTCTAGTGAATTCAAACCGTATCTCTGTGCAAAGAGAAAATCTCATTAATGCTGTAGGAGAATTGCACACAACATGATAGGAAAAAAATTTGACTCATTCCTTACATGCACATTCAAAGAAATCTACTCAGCAGCTGCCACTTTTATAAATATACTCATTGGATTCGTGTTGAAATCTATTGTCGATGCATGGTGGCTCAGCGGTTAATACTGCAGACTCGCAGTGCCAAAGACACGGGTTCAATTCCACTCTCAGGCAATTGTCTGTGGGGAGTTTGCATGTTCTCCCAGTTTCTGCTGGATTCCTCCCACAGTCCAAAGATGTCCAGGTTAGATGGATTTTCCAAGGGAAACGCAGGGTTACAGCGGTGGGTGGAGTCAATGGGCCAAATAGCTTGCTTCCACACTGAAGAGATTCTATCTGAGCAGATCCAAAGAAAGGATCAAAATGTGGCACAACATTAATAGAGTGATTGATTTGTTAAGGTGAGAAAAACTTTAGGATCAAAGAAAATATGAAACAGGAGAGAAAGAGGATTTTCTTCATGTTAATGTTCATTGAATTTTCCCCTAAATGTTTGCAACCACCTAATTATGTTGCCTGTGTTTTGTAAATCGTGAGTTTTTACACGTGAAAATAGATTTGAATTGCTCACACTCATAAAACAGGAAATGGGGAGCAGGGGATAGATAGAGTAATAAACAGTGCATCATTCTTCATCCAATTGTGTTTTATATTGACTCTTCTAGAGAAGGTAATAAGAAGACTAAACAGATTGAGGATAAGAGGTGTTCTATCATCTCCCAGGGGTTAGATAGCGCGGATGAAGAATACGCGCATGAGAGCTGAGCAGCAAGTGATGAGGATTTGGGTTGGTGAAATAAATCAAAAAAGAAGATGTAAAGAAGGGTAAGTTGGGTGAGGAGGAGATAGTGGAACAGTGAAGGAGGATAAGTTCCAAGAAAAGTCCCAACTGATTGGAGAGGAAATGGGGAGGGAAATACTGGCCAATTTTGTGATCATTTGGCTTGAGCACGTGTGGTGAGGAGTTGCAGTTTATAGGATATTGCAACATGAAATTTGATGGATTCTGAAGTTAATAACAAACGCAAGGAAGAGACAGAATGGAGTGCACATGCTCAAAGGCTGCACTTCATTTAAACAATGCTCACTTGACTCATGGAAACAGACCCTTCGGTCCAACCAGTATGCGCTGACAATGTTCCCAAACTAAACTAGTCTCACCTGCTTGCATTTGGCCCATATCCCTCCAAATCTTTCCTATTCGTGCACCTGTCCAAATATCTCTTAAGTATTGTAACCTGTACCACTTCTTCTGGCAGTTTATTCCACACACTAACCAGTCTCTGTGTAAAAAAGTTGCCCCTCATGCCCCTTCTAAATCTTTCTCCCCTCACCTTAAAAATATGTCCCCTAGTTTTGAACTCCCCCACCTTAGGGAAAAGATCTTTGCCATTCACCTTATCTATGTCCCTCATGATTTTATAAACCTCTTTAAGATCACCCCTCAACCTCCTATGCTCCAGTGAAAAAAGTCCCAGCTTATCCAGCCTATTTTTATAACTGAGACCCTCCATTCCTGGCAACATCCTGGTAAATCTTTTCTGAACCCTCTCCAGTTTAATAATATCCTTCCTATAACAGGGTGACCAGAACTGCACATAGTACTCCAAAAGTGGCCTCACCTACATCCTATAAAATCTCAACATGACTTCTCAACTCCTATCCTCATAGGTCTGAGCAAAGAAGGCAAGCATGCTAAATGCCTTCTTAACCACCCTGTCTATATGTGAGACAAATTTCAAAGAATTATGTACTTGAATCCCAAGGTCTGTCTGTTCTACAACATAACTCAGGGCCCTACCATTAATCGTACAAGTCTTGCCCTTGTTTGTTTTGCCAAAATGCAATACCTCACATTTGAGCAAATCAAACTCCATCTGCCATTCCTCGACCCATTAATCAAGATCTCTTTGTAATCTTAGATCACCTTCTTCATTGTCCACCATACCACCAAGTTTGGTGTCATCCGCAAACTTACAAACCATGCCTCCTGTATTCTCAATCAAATCAGTTATAGAAATGACAACGAGATGTGATGCAGAGTACTGTAAGGGCCCATAGGGAAATACATTTCTCTGTTGATGGGAGAAAATCCCTGCCTGTAAAAGAGAAAGGCTGGAAGCAGCAGGGGAGAACAGCAGAGGGAGTGGTATATGCATACACATGTTCACTATTTATTGATCTAATCAGGGTAGGAAATGCAAGTCCAGTGGCACCCTCATCTCCATCCTGATTAGTGTGGGTGAAATTTTCCATTGCTGTCTTTCTTCTGGTGAGTGCAAGACAAAAAGGTTCAGTAGCATGTCTCTCAGTAACATTCAAGTTCTGGACTACTAAGCAATGATTTCAACATATTATTACTCCGATACACAGGAGAACAGAGGAAGGAAATCCAAGGAGAGGCAGAGGGCATGAGGTGAGAACCTCCAGCAATCTCATAACTGGTAACTGCAGAAGAGGAGATCAGAACAGAAGGTACTGGACATCAGCAGAGTGTCACCTTGCTTGTCCATTGGAGATAGGAAGATAAGTAGATTCCCAACTGTATTTGATTAACATTCAGCAACGTGGCATACAACATTCAGCAACGTGGCATACAACATTCAGTCATTCTGACATGATGTGAGCAGCAAGTCATATGTGATCATGCACATAAAAATCATTTAAAACATTACCTTGACAGCTCTATTCGAGTCTCCCACAGCTATTCAAGCATTTCGTATGAGGTGGTGCAGGAAAGCAATGACTCATCAGAGGATCTCACTTCCTTTGAAAATGCAGCACCACAGGACTCACGTAGACCACACAACAACTCAGATATTCATACATAGGTAGGACTAATAAGCAAGATATTTGGATTATCACCTTGGGACTCACAGATCACAAGTACGCAAGAGTAGATATTGGAGACAGGAACAGTGGTGAAGCGTGCCCCTAACAACTGCAGGACACTCGAAGCTCAGCTTAACTGGACATGAATGCTCAATCTAAAGGATTGTCAATGAATAGACTTCTGGAGCCACAGGAAAAAGTATGTAGTGGATTCACAGGCTTCGCAGGTACACTCGGAGAAGAGAGTGAAAAAATTGACTCAAGCATAATGACGTCACCAACCTTCACAAAGATGTATTTGTCCACCTGCGTGGAACATCAAACATAGGAGTCAAACAATTGCAGGCCCACGCCAACGGTTTTCAAACTAAGAACATTACAATACGTAGGATTCATGGAACCTTGGCATTGGCTACTCATTGCCTGAATAATTGGCAGCAAAAGGTTGATGGGGAATGATTATGGTGGAAGAGGGCAGAGAAGTGGAGACCTGATTCAAAACATTTCCAGTTCTCATTGGTTGTCCTCATCTTCAGTCAGGGTGGCTCATGTCTCTCTGGCTGAAACAGGAAACGCGTCTGACAGGGTTGTGTGGGCTCCAAATCCCAAAGGGCATCAGGCAAAAGCAGTCAACCAAGTAAACTGCATCTCCTCTGCACAGGCCACAGGCCTTAAGCCATGTAGAATTGCTAGGAAGCAGAAGAGTATTAAATTGTAATCTAACACACGTATGTGTAAATATGTTAGGGAACAAGCATCAAAACTGACAAGAACATTTCTCCCTAATCGCATGGAGTCAAACCCCACTACAAGTTTCCCTTAATATGGCTGTGATAGAGAGGAGACAATTGTCCACCTCCTTTGCAAAGAAGGTCTGGTGGAAAGGTGCAGTAGTTTTTAACCAAAGTTCCCATGCAGCTCCATCGTGCAAGCTTCTTCGGTCAGCTCAGTGCAAAAACCCATCCACATTCAACTGTTGCAAATTGCCACTTTCCAAATCTGGGATTACACGCTGAGGGACATGTTAAAACTTCAGTCAGCTGCTACAAAGGCACAGTGGAAAAGGGTTCTTGAGAGACCAGGTACAGGAGAGGCTGGAAACTGAAAACCCTCTTCATCATGTATTTGACATGTGATGAACTTTGTAAAAATTGACTAATTTTAAATATAGTACATAACATGCGATATTGGAAGAAACTGAGTTTTTTGCAATTAGGTAAGAACAATGTTGAATAGACTGTAATGTATGCTTATCAAGTTTATGAAAAAAGTATATTTTTCAAAAAAATTGGACTTCTGTTTAAATTTAAATTGCATAAAAAGTATTTGTTTCCGCCACATTTTTTTTTGTTTGATAACTTCTGGTTTTAAGCCTAGCTGCAGCCTGTTAAATATCAAGGCAGCAGTTGATGCTGAGCAATGGTTGTGTGTTTGGAGAATGGAGAGGAACTAGGATAAAGGATGACTGGTTGTTTGCGGGATTACTTTGTACTGTGACACGGTATTAGGTGGGGAAAAGTGTGTTCTTTAATGTAACAGTCAACTGAGAAATCAGTATTGATAATTTATTGGTTAGGAAATTGGGCCTTTTGCACTCACAAATGTGATCAAGGATGGTATGTTTCCTTTGTGGTGCGAGGGTCAGGGATGCCACTTTTTCAGCTGCGAAACACTCTGAGGGAGGAGGGTAAATAGCCAGAGGTCACGTTCACTGTTGGTCCTGACAACAGGAGTGAAAAGATAAATGAGGTCCTGCAGCAATTTTTAATAGTGTTAGGATGAAAACTAGCAAGTAGGACCTCTCAGGTCACAATTTCCAGATTCCTCATGGTGCCAACTCACAGTGGGCTTTGAAATAGGTGAACGACAAACATGAATGTAGATCAAGAAGAAAGGCTTTAGATTTCTGGGACATCATGACTGTTTTGGAAGGATACGGGTCCTGGAGAGGCTAGCCAGGTTTCACTTCAACAGAGTTGCTGGAAAAGCTCAGCAGGTCTGGCAGCATCTGTGAAGAAGAAAACAGAATTAACGTTTCGGGTCCGATGACCCTTCCTCAGAACTCAAGAACTCACAGAACTTCACTCCAACAGAGCCAGAATCAGTGTCCTTGAGGAAGCAATTTGCTGGGGATGATGGGTAGGGGTTAAACCAATATGGCAGTTGAAAAGGAACCAAGATACAGCATTCAAAAGGAAGAAAAAGGTATAGAAAAGATTGAAAAAGACACTCAGCACCAGAGTATAAAATAATGATATATTTAGTGGGGTAATACCGAGAGGGAATGCAATATGGTGTTAGTTAGGAATATAAATGTATGAACAAATGAGAAAGGGATAAGAGTAAGCTACTCTGCTCTTTAAGCCTGTTCCCCCATTCATTAAGATCATAGCCGATCTGATTTTAACCTCAACTCTATATTCCTGCATACCCCTGATGATCTTTCAACTCACTGGTAATCAAGATTCTATCTAGCTCTGCCTTAAAAAAAACTTTAAAAGATTCTGCATCCAGTGTCTTTTGAAGATGATAATTCTAAAGACTCCCAACCCTCTGAGCTTAAAACTCTTTCCTTAACTCGGTCTTAAATGGACAACACATTATTTTTAAACTATGACCCCTGGTCCTAGATTCTCCCACAAGAGGAAACATCCTTTTGATATCCACCCTGTGAAGTCCCATCAGGAATTGTATTTCATATTTCAATTAAATCTCCCCGATTCTTAAAAACTCCAGGGATACAGGCCTAGCCTTTCTAGTGTCTCCTCATAAGGCAATCTGTTCATGCCAGGTATTAGACTAGTAAACCTTCACTGAACTTCTTCCAACATATTGACATTCTTCCATAAGTACAGTGACCAGTACTATACACATTTCTCCAGATGCAGTCTCACCAATGCTCTGTATAACTGAAGCATAACTTCCCTACTCTTGCATTCAATTTCCCTCAGTGTTAGGTTTACTGATTTACTTGCTATATTTGCATACTAACCTTCTACGATTCATGCACCAGGACACCCAGAACACTCTGCATCTCAGAGCTCTGCCAACTCTCAAAATTTGGTTAATATTCATCTTTTTCATTCTTTCTTCCCAAATGGACAATTTCCCACTTTCCTACATTGTATGCCATTTTCCAGATCTTTTCCTACTCACTTAACTAGCTGTATCCCTTCATAGGTTCCTTGTGGCCTCTTCACAACTCACTTTCCTATCTATCTTTGTGTCATCATCCAAATCATTTGTATAAATTGTAAGGTCTTAAGGCCCAAGCACTGAGCCCTGTGACACACCTGCCATGCCAATATGATAACATATAACATATCTTATCTTCATAAGGTATAGGAGCAGAATTAGGCCATTTGGCCCATCAAGTGTGCTGCACAATTTGATCATGGCTGATATGTTTCTCAAACCCATTTCCCACCTTCTCTCTATAATCCCTTGATCCCCTTACTAATCAAGAACCTATCAATCTGTCTTAAAGACACTCAATGACTTGGCCTCCACAGCTCTGTGCGACAATGAGTTCCACAGATTCACTACCCTCTGGCTGAAGAAATTCCTCCTCATCTCAGTTCTAAATCGTCATCCCCTCACTCTGAGGCTGCGCCATTGTATCCTGGCTTCTCCTACTAGTGGAAACAGCTTCTCCAAGTCCACTCTATCCAGGCCTCTCAGTATTCTGTAAGTTTCAATAAAATATCCCCTCATCCTTCGAAACTCCATTGAGTACAGACACAGTATCCCCAACTGCTTCTCCTGCGGTAAGCCCTTCATTCCCGGGATCATTCTTGTAAACTTTTGCTGGGGATGATGGGTAGGGGTTAAACCAATATGGCAGTTGAAAAGGAACCAAGATGCAGCATTCAAAAGGAAGAACAAGGTACAGAAAAGATTGAAAAAGACACTCAGCACCAGAGTATAAAATAATCCAAACTGCTCCAAGGCCAGCACATCCTTCCTTAACTACAGGGCCCAAAACTGTTCACAATATTACAAATGCTGTCTGACCAGAGCCTTATACAGCTTCTGCCTTTATATTCTAGCCCTCTTGAAATGAATGCTAACATTGCATTTGCCTTTCTAACTGCCAACTAAACCTGCATATCAATCTTAAGAGAATCCTGATCTAGGACTCCGATGTCACTTTGTGCTTCAGATTTCTAAAGCCTTTCCCCATTTATGAAAATGTCTATGCCTCTATTCTTCCCACCAAAGTGCATAACCTTCCATTCTCTCACATCTGCCACTTCCTTGCCCAGTCTCCTAGCCTGTCCAAGTCCTTCTACAGCCCCCCTGCTTCCTCGACACTATCTCTCCCTCTAATGATCTTTGTGTCATCTGCAACACAGCCGTCAGTTCCTTCATCCAGATCATTAATGTATTACGTGAATAGTTGTAGTCCCAACATTGACCCCTGCAGAGTTCCGTTAGTCACTGGCTGCCATCCTGAAAAGGATCCCTTTATTCCCACTCTCTGCCTTCTGCCAGTCAACCAATCGTCTATCCGTGCCAGTACCTTGCCCTTAACACCATGGGCTCTTATCTCATTTAGCAGGTTCCTGTGCAGCACTTTGTCAAAGGCCATCTGGCCTTCACCACTTACACAATGAGCTTCTATTTTCCACAATAACTTTTGATGTAATACCTTTTCAGATGCCTTCTAGAAGTCTAAGCGCAATAAATCCACTGGTTCCACTTTGGCTACAGCACAAGTTATTTCTACAAAGAACTCCAATAAACTAGTTAAGCGTGATACCCCTTTGAAAAACCATGTTGGCTCTGCCCGATTGCCTTGAACTTATCCAAGTGCCCTGTTATGACACCTTTAATAACAGCTGCTAACATTTTCCCTATACCAGATGCATTAACATTAGTAAGAGTACTTACAGTGTGTATATGTGCACAAAACATTGTACATAAGGTTGGTGAGCTGCATGTTTGGAGAGCCACACAGCAAAGCTGAGATCTGGGTCCAAAGGGCTGGACTGAGTTCTGGATATTCCTGGATACAGGATGTTGTGAAAAGATATAGAAGAGAAAGAAGGAGGAGTGGTAAACCTATTGATTATGAAGAATATTGCAGTGATAGAAAGACAATACTCTTAAAGGGTCAGGGATAGAATCTATTTAAATGTTGTTAGATTAAACATAAAAAATACTATTACACTATTGGCTGTATTCTAAAGGCCACTGAAAAATCAAATATATAAATTGAGGACAAATTTGTAGGGAAGTTACAGAGAAATGCAAAATCTATAAAGTAGTGATAATGGATACCTTGCACATCAGTGTATGCTGCTACTGATACCTTGGCCATATAATATTTCTCCTCCTGCTCTTCAGAGTCTTTTGAAAAAGCTTTGTGATCTTTGTCTTGTGCCTCCTGCATGTTCAAACGGTGTTGCTGCTCAACGTTGTGCAGGCTGCAGCACTGCTCCCTGAACCCCTGACTTAACATGATAGTTTCGGTTTCTCATCGGCCAAGTTTTGAGTTGCTATTCCTTGTCTCCAAGCAAATCTCCTTCAAAGTTAAAGAAAGTCTGCCACTAGTCACATGTACAAAAATCCTTCTGTGGTGGTCTAGCAGCTGGCAGCATTATGAAGTGGAAACCCTAGCAAATATCCTCAATGCTCCTTGGTAATACCAGGTACCTAAAATAACACACTTAATGTAGCCCAGCACTTGTGGGCAACGGCTTGAGATGCACCTGTTCGTATGGCTGTCATTAATTATGAAAAAATTAGTCATCTGCATTATACATCTATGTACCACCAACTATGAGATCCTGCAAATATCAGAATCTTGGAAGAAGCTGGGGCAAAGCAATTGAGAGTGGCATTGACTTTGGTAAAGTAACCACCACATCCACTCGGCATCATGCCTTATCCCAGCGAATGCCAATATCAGCCAGCATCAGATACAAGAGCCTCCTGGAACATGCATAAGTGCCACTCATGCTGATCTGACAGAGCAGGGCTCCACTTAAGCAGGGATCTGACATTGAAACCTTCAAAAGTGTGAAAATCAGCTCCAAAGGTGTCAATGTAAAGTCTATAAGATGTAGGAGCAGATTGGCTCTTTACCCCTTATCGAGTCTGCTTCGTCATTCAGTGAGATCATGACAAGTCTGATAAACTCTCAGCTTGAATATCACAAACTAAACCTTTTACACAATCAGGCAATAAAGGAGCTATAAGTTTCCAATGCTTATTTGCATCTTTAACTTCATGTCTTCAGCACCGTCCATGGTAGATATATTCTTGACTTATTTTCACCAGTTGGTTCTGGACAAGTTGTACCTACAGTTAAATTTCACAAGTCATGTGACCATCACTCCAAATGCTTGACATATTGAAATTGACAGTGTGCCTTTCACAAGAGGATTGCTCACACAGAGTCCAACAGGCTCCAGTTAAATGTGGAAAATCAGCAGTTGGGGTTGGCTTTCTGAAATACGTCAACTTTTCAGGTTTTTAATATCTGTCTTGTTCACAAACCACACTTCCCACAACTTGAAATTGAGCCCACACAACATTCATAGTTTTTTTTCTCAACCCCCCCCCCATTACAATGTTGCTGCGGACATTCATGTTGCAATATTCAGCTCCATACTATCAGCACTTTCAGCTGGACAATTTAGTTGAAGTAATTTAGTTTGGTTTGGTTTCATTTAGCTGCTAGAGTTTAGTATAAAAATGAGGTGCGTGCCACACTCACTCACCTCTGGCATGGCTCATGCTGATGACTAACTCAAGGAGACAGCAGTCTCTTGGGTATTATAAATCCAATCCAATGGATATACTGCTGACTAGCGTCCATAAATGAGCAGCAGAAGGTAGCGGTGTTAGACTAAAGATTTAATTGCCTTGCATTCTTTCAAAGGGGTCGCCATACCTTACGGGTTCAGGGATTCCAATATATAATAGTCTGCAGCATTCTCCCTGACCTGGTGATCATAAAAACGCAGTCCTTGACATCATGGATTCATTGATCATCTCAAGGGGAGCAGGAGGAAAGGAGGTAAGCAGGCTGTTGGTACATGCCTAATTTGACACTGGTTCTCACAAATGCAACCCTAGATCTATGTTGCTCAACTGTTCCATACCTTAGCATCACTCAATTACCATAATGGCATCCTCTGGACCATATTTCTGAAATTTAAAAAAATCACCACAAAAACAATTGTGTATTCCCTCAGAGATAGCAAGAACTGCAGATGCTGGAGTCAGAGATAACACAGTGTGGAGCTGGAGGAACACAGCAGGCCAGGCAGCATCAGAGGAACAGGAAAGCTGACATTTTGGGTTCAGACCCTCCTTCAGAAATAGGGACAGGGGGAAGGGAGCTGGGAAATAAATAGAGAGGAGGGGTGGGGCTGGGGCAAGTAGGTGAGATGGTGATAGGTGAGTGCAAGTAGGGAGTGGTGGGGATTGGTCAGTGAGGTGGGAGGAGCGGATAGGTGGGAGAGAAGATGGACAGGTTGTGTCAGGTCTAGGAGGCGGGGATGACAGGGAGCGTTGGACATGGGATGAGGCCGGGCATGGAAAGATTTTAAAACTGGTGAATTCCATGTTTAGGCCATTGAACTGCAGGCTCCTGAGGCAGAATATGAGGTGTTGCTCCTGCAGTGTGCGGGTGGTGTCATTGTGACACTGGAGGAGGCCCAGGATGGACATCTCTTATATTCCCTTCAGGTCAGTTGTCCTGACCCTAGAGCTGCTACACAACGCTAGCCCAGTGATTGTAGCTGGGCTGATGGAAAACTGCTGAACTCCAGTGGGGGGGAAAGTGAAGGGGAGTCTTTCAGGACGTCTTTGAGCATCTCTGGCTCTAGAAGGCCCAGCTCTAAACTGCACTGTTGCAGCACGGTTGGAGTGAAACTGGGCTGACTGACTGACAGGCAACAGCAAGGGCGCTGTGGTGGGAGAGTGAGGCAGGACAATATGCCTGTCCTGCCACCCCCTAAAGTTCACACAGTGCCAGTATCTAAACTGGTGACTGAGAGTGTCAGAGAAAATTAGGATTTTGCTCATGAGTCTCCTCTTCACTAAATCTTTAGCCTCTCTAAACAGGTGGCAGTTCTTCAATAGCTGAAAGGAAAGGGGAGGTTTGGAGTGTGAGAGGGTAAGTATGGAAACTGGGTGTGCGTGATTTCATCACCGACTGCTGCTGATTGTAAATTAGGGTGAGGTAGGATGTGCAAAGTGGAGGAGGCAGGAACATTTTGTCATCCTCGATGGCTTCAACTGCATTGCTGATACAACAGCTCCAATAATTTCCAACACTGCACCATCCATGCAACTGAGCCTGTCCCCTGCTGACTCTGTACTGCTGCCATTTATTAACAGGGCACCTTGACCTGCAAGAGAAGGAAAACTCTGCCCGTGAATGCAGTACAATGTGTCGAAGTCACAGGTTAAAGCTGATGTTATCATGAAGCTGCAGGATAAGAGTGTGCAGAGTAATGTAAAGCTATAAATATTAGGAAGAGTTAGAGACGACAAAGGTTGTTGGTTGGCAAATGAAGGGGCAGCGGTGCAATGGTCCATGGTCATATTGCAGAATGTGACATGCAAAGATGCTTTTGCAGACCTTGACCACATATGTAAGGTCATTAAATATCTTTTGGTACTCCCTGGCACAGGAGGCTTGCGAGTGCCACTCAGGAGGCTTTAAGTTGTGTTGCAGGGGAGTGGGAACCAGAGCATAGGTCATCACATGAAATGACTGAGGAGGAATTAGAGACTAAGGACAGTAAGGCAAAGGAGAAGCACAGATAGGGGTAAGTTACTGAACACGGCAGGACTGGCAGTCTGAAATGTACTTGTTTTAACGCAAGGTGTACGACAGGTAAGGCAGATGAATTGTAAGCTTGGATTAATCTGTATAATTATGATATTGCAGCGATTACAGAGACTTAGTTGAGAGAGAGAGACAAGACCAGTGGTTAAAGATTCTGGGATTTAGGTGTTGCCAGCAAGATGGAGAGGGATGTAAAAGAGGTGGGGGAGTTGTGTTACTGATTTGGGAGAATATCACAGCAATACTGAGGGAGGACATCTGGGACAGCCCATCCAGCGAGGGTAGAGATCGGGAATAGAGTCATCAAAACAGGCCCTTTGGCTCACCCTGTCTATGCCGACCAACAAACACCAAAACTACACTAACTCCATTTACCTGCACTCCCCTCAACAGGAAGGGTGCAATCACATTGATTGGGTTGTAGTACAGGCCTCCCAATAGGCAGCAGGTGATAGAAGAACAACTATGAGGACAGATTATGGAAAAATGTTAAAACAACAAAGGGTGTGTGGTGGGTGATTTTAGTTTCCCCTATACTGACTGGGAATCACTTAGTGTCAGGGGCTTGGGTGGTGGGGGAATTTGTTAGGTGCTTCCAAGAAGATTCCTTGAAGCAATATGTAAATAATCCAACAAGGCAAGGGGTCACACTAGATCTGGTACTCGGGAATGAGCTCGGCACGTGATCAACATATCAGTTGGGGAGCATTTCGGGAACAGTGACCATAATTCTGTTACTTTTAAGTTACTTATGGATAAGGATAAGAGTGGTTGTCGGGGGAAAATACTAAACTGGAGGAAGGCTAACGATGATAATATGAGGCAGGAACTGGGGAATGTAGACTGGGGACAGCCGTTTGAGGATAAATCCCCATCTGTCATGTGGGAATCTTTTGAAGACCAGTCAATTAGACTTCAGAACCAGCATGTTCCTGTGAAAACGAAGGATAAGGATGGCAATATTCGGGAACTTCTGCATTCAGCCGCAACTCATATGGAATAGCTGCATTCAAAGGGAACAAATTAAATCTATAATGGTCATAACTTTCTGCCGATGCAATAAATCTTATTTTTCCTTTGATTGTTATTTGAGCTTTTGGTAACTATTCATGGTGTTTCATTTCTGCATTGAATTGCAGTCTTACCAAAACAGTTACTAATATATTCTACGGTCACAGCAAATAGTGCAGTTTAAATTACATGTAATTGTTTAGATGAAAAGTCTATTAATATAGACACTTTTGACAGAGGAGACATTGAACTCACTAAAGACACAGTGAGGGTATAAACTCTGAATTTGCTTCAGTTTGTTTTTGCTTCTGTTCCTTATATCTTCCATATTTTATGGTTTTTGATTCTCGCTGTGCGCATATATTTTCTCCTGGCTCTGAAAAGTGGGTCAGATGCCTAATGTGCTGTGAGCAGGAGAATATGACAATCCATGAGGGGGAGTCAGCTTTGATTGAATAGCACACTAACCAGCTCTTAACAAGGTGCAGAGCGTTCTCCAAGCATGTATCTCTGAACTGTCAATGACACATGCATGCAACATTAAGTCATCAGGAGTTGCTTGTATCAGTAAGGCTTGAGCTGTTGTGCATACCAATGGAGTGGAGCTTGGAATAAAAGGGTCACGACATGTGAAATTACATGATGTAGTGTAGTACATTATGGCAATCACTAAATAAAAGCTCTCGGCGAAAAACAATTTCCTCCCCCAGTTCCTCCTGCCGATAGTGGCCAATACTGGGGTATGATTTCTCCGTTATCAATGTACAGATTTTCCATCATCCCTGAGGATGGGGTTTGGTGTTGGTGCGCATTGAAGATAACGTTCGCAAATTGTGTCCCAGAATCCCGGCCCCTACTTAACATGACTCGATCTTCAAAGCAAGGGAGCCAACAGCCCTCACATCTTCAAATAACTTTGTTCAGTTTGTTGCAAGGCTCTATAAGAAGGATATTACTAAGCTGGAGAGGGTTCAGAAGAGATTTACCAGGATGTAGCAGGGAATGGAGGGTTTGAGTTATAAGGAGAGGCTGGATAGGCTGGAACTTTTTTCACTGGAACATAGGAGGTTGTAAGTTTATAGAGGTTTATAAAATCATGAGGGGTATACAAAAATTGAATGGCAGGTGTCTCTTCCCTAGGTTGGGAGACTTCAAGACTAGAAGGCATATTTTTAAGGTGAGAGGAGAGAGATTTAAAAAAGACATGAGGAGCTTTTTTTTTACACAAAGAGTGGTTCGTGTGTGGAATAAACTTCCAGAGGAAATGCTAGATGCGGGTATAGTTACAAAATTTAAAACAGATTTAGATAATTACATGAATAAGAAATGCATGGAGGGATATGGGCCAAGCACAGGCAGGTGGGACTAGTTTAGTTTGGGATTATGTTCAGCATGGACTGGTTGAACCGAAGGTCTGTTTCCATGCTCTATGACTCTATGGCTCATTGACAGGCTTTTGAGCAGCTGTTTTAGATTTCTAGTTGGAAGCCTAGTGAAAATGGAGGGTCTGGAACATGTTGCAATGCAACTGGAATAAATATGAACGTGGTCCCACTTTTTAAGAAGGGTGGTAGAAACAAATTAGGGAATTACAAAGCATTAAGCTTCATATCAGTGGTAGGAAACTATCAGAGAAAATTCTGAAGGAGAGAATTAATCTCCATTTGGAGAAAGTCAGGTGGTTTTCTATGGAGTAGAGAAGGCTGAAAGAGGACATGATAGAGGTGTATAAGATTGTGAAAGGCATAGGCAGGGTGGATAGAAAGCAACTGTTCCCCTTCATCAGGTTAAAAACAAGGGGCGCAATTTGAAGGTAAAAGGCAGGCAGTTTAAAGGGGATTTGGGGGAAAAATGTTTTCACTCAGAAGGTGGTGGGAATCTGGAATGTAACTGCCTGGGGGGGTGGTTGAGGTGGGAAACCTCACAAGCTTTACAAAATACTTTGATGAAGTCTTGAAATGTCATAACATTCAAGGTTATGGGCCAAGTGCTGGAACGTGGGACTAGGGTAGATCTATAGCAGCATTTGTAGGTGCAGACTCGATGGGCCAAAGGGCCTCTTCTGTACTGTATGATTCTAATATAGCGAGGATTCCATGGACGCACTGATCCATGGCTTTAAGAGATGGAAATGCATGCTCACCAGTGGCAAAGAGTGACCATGCTGGTTCCAAGAGGGTTGTGCTTGTGAACAGTAACGGTTTAGATGCAGGAGAGTGTAGGAGGGGTCTTCAGTAGCAGATGGTGATAGTCACAGTACCTATGGGACCCTTCCTGCTGCCAGTACAGTGTTTAGCGAGCTGAGGGCTAGACCTAGTTGAGTTGAAATGTAGAAACCAGAAATCCCAGGGCCTATGAAAAGGATGGATGAAAGTCTCTGATGTTGGCAAAGAAACGAGAAAGGGGAAATTGGAGAAGGCATGTTGGATATCTAGTCAGACTGAATCAAAGTACTTCTGAGAAAAAGTACTTCCAGCGAAGCCTCGCTGAGCAGGGGAAAAGAAACCAAGAAACAGAAGATGTGACTGGATCTTTGGTGCTACTGTCTGAAATTGAAAATAATAGAGATATTGAAGCAAGGAAAAGATTGAAACAAAGGAGGAGGACAGAGTTTATAATCTGAAACTGTTGACTTCACTGTCAAATCGGGGAAGGAGAATTCAGGTCCAGAGCATGACAGAAGTGTTGGGTTCAAGGGAGAGTCAGGGTCTGGAGTATATGTGTTCTGGGATGGGTATATGTAAGGTAAGTATGGGCTCGGTTGAACAGATATTCAGGAGTTAGACTAGGTATTTAATCGACTAATTTTTCTTGAATAATTATTTTGCTTAATTTCATTAGAGCCCTCCAAATGCTTTTGAAGATTTTTGCAGAGTTCCAAGTGTAGGAGAATTGTCCAGTGGAATCTTCAATTTCTTTTCATTTTTTTGGAGTCTCCTACTACGGAGATCTGCAGAATCTCTGGGCATCGAAAATCCAAGCCATAATATAGCTTCCAGCAATAACTGTTGTACCGCATCCAGTGTTGACAGCCACACCGAGTTTCAATATCGTAGAATTTCAGAACAGATGTCATTCACTTCCTCAGAAAACTGTTAGTAAAAGATGCATATGGGCCCATGGTGTGCACCTTTTCAAGATTGTTTAGTAAAGTGTAAATACCTAATATTTGTTGGACTTACGAGTAGAGGTTATTTGTCCAAAGAGATGCATTTTGCATTCGCTTTCCAGCAACACTGACAACTGTTTCTCCAGTTTAACACAATCTCCACTGAATTACTGAACTCGGGGATTTATTAATATTTCAATGCGGAGCATTTTAATTTGTTAAGCATCACCTGGCTTTGCACATTATTGTGGTATTTTCTCTTAGAGAGCAAATAAGGTCAATAGGTTCTCAGTCTTTGATATCTGGCAGGAGATTCAAAACAGATTTTCCTCTTTGACAATTCTGCATAATCCTTTTAGATATTTTTCTGCAGGTTTGAATGGCATGAAATTTCTAGCTAGTAATGTTGTAAAAGGGAATCAAAATGCCACAGTGACAACACAATACACACTCGTGAATTTCCTACCCAGTGAAACACAACGGATTTTCAAGTGAACATGTATTATGTCTTGTTCTGAGGACATTGGGAATTCTAGAGTTAACAATCTCAAAAAGCACAAGTGTGTAAATTGAGCTGTGGCCTTGGAAACACAATAGTCGATAATAGGCTTTCTTCACCCAAATCAGCAGACTTTAGGTTACAAATGCTGAACAATTTTGTTTCACAGCCAAGCCATTGTAGAACACGGATCCCCAATTACGTTTGTAGATCATTTCGCAAAACTCATATTGCTGACGTCTCCTGATTCAAATATTGGAAATTTTTCCCGTGGGGGAACAAAAACCATTGTAATAACAAAAGCATCTGCTGACCAACATTCTGCCTCATTTGCCAGCACATGATTAAAACAGACCCAAACATTTAAATGGTGAATCAAAGTGATGATGTTTGCAGTGACAAGGAGGCTTGTATTAGCACTGGGTAATTTCACTAGTCTCCTAAAAATTGCAAAAATGAATTATTTTGGTCATGAAAATATACAGCAGAGCAAATGAAAAAAATGTTCACTGTAATAAATTCTGTTTTTGCAAACCACCACACGGGAAAATGTTATTGGTTTTCCCTTTGACTCCGTCAACAACAATAAATGAAAAATAAACTCTATTTTCAATTAGTTTAAAATACAGTCATGCTCCATATATGTTCTATGTTCTATGTACCAATGCCTTATGCTGCCACCTTCTGACAGTTGCATCAGAGGATGCTCTTTAAAAAGATGAGTATTTCATGACCACCGGATATCTTAAAGCACTTTATAATCATTTTAGTACCTTTTAGAGTTTATTTACTGTTGTAATATAGGAAACCCAACAACTAATTTGGACATGACTCCCAAAAATAACAATAAGACAATGATGAAATAATGAGGGATGGAGATGGGCAGGGCAATGAATGGACCTCCCCCACTTTGGAATAATGCTATGGATCTTTTACATCCACTCAAACAGACATATGTTGCATTCAGTGTGACACAAAATACAGCACCTAAAGCAGTGCAGCACACCCTGAGTACTGCATTGGAGCATTAAGTGTTCTCTTTTACCCTCAAATCAGAGAGTAGGACTTGAACCCAGAACCTCATGATTCAAAAGTGCTATCAACCCAGCCATAACTGATATTCAAGACCGAAAACCAGCTGTTGAACATTTTTATTATTTTAATAACAGTGCAAAACAAAAGGACGTATAAGGAGTCCCCAGCTGTCATCTAATACGAACAAGTTACAGTTACTAAAGCACAAGGATGTATCAGCCAAGCAGAATCACAATGCAACAGCCAGTGGGAGCTCCTTTGAGGCTATTTTGAAATAGAATAAAAATAAAATTAAGAGAATGCCAAAAACCTGAGGTAAAAAAAAAAATGCTGGATATCTTCGGTCATTCAGTCAACAACTGTGGAGATGGGAACAGAGTTAACAGGCAGAATTTACTTGAGGCTACGAAAGAGGAAACAATGGTGGGGACCTGGACGAATTGAGTGGGAGTATTGGATTCAGGAAAATTACCCTCAATTAAGTCGGGAGCAGTACGAACTGAAGCAGGAATCCCACCCATTAGCAGTGAAGTGCAAATTAGCATCATCGATTGACACTCAATGATTACTGACAGAATTCAGGGGTGGTTCATGCTGTGGGATGGGTGTAGTTGGGGATATATGGGGTAAGTATGGACTCAGTTGAACAGTTATTCAGGAGTTAGACTAGGTATTTAATCGTCTATTTTTTTCGTGAATAATTATTTTGCTTAATTTCATTAGAACCCTCCAAATTCTTTTGAAGATTTTTGCAGAGGTCCAAGTGTAGGAGAATTGCCCAGTGGAATCTTCAATTTCTTTTCATTCTTTCGGAGTCTACTACTACGGAGATCTGCAGAATGTCTGGGCATTGAAAATCCAAGCCATAATGTAACTTCCAGCAATAACTGCTTTACCGCATCTTCAGTGATGGAATCTTCATTAATGGAATCTTCAGTAATGGAAATATAGGAACATAAGAGAGAGGGGTGTGAGTAGGCCATTCAGCTCATTGAGCATGCTCTGCCCTATAAACAAATTATGGCTGATCTTCCACTTTGATGCCATTTCACACACTATCTCCATATCATTTTATATTTTTAATATCTAGAAATCTGTCAATCTCTTGAATACAATCAATGACTAGACCTCCAAAGCTCACTGGGATAGGGAGACTCCAAAGAATCACTAGTCTCTGTGTGAAGAAACTTCTCCTCATCTTGGTCTATCTCTTATATTCAGACCATGTCCTCTCATTCTAGACCTTCTAACCAGGGCAAACAAAATTTCCTGCATGCACCCTGTCAGAATTTTGCAGGTTTATTGAGATCAAGGCTCTCCCGTGTGAAATGCAGGCTGCCCAACAAAACTGTTGTCTTTGTTTGGCCTCATGGTGGCCAGAGAGAGTGGGTTCCCTCACTGACAGAATCTGAAAGCCACCAACCCCTCCACCCTTCCATTCAACCACCTTGCACCAATCCCTTTGATGACTCCCATCTTGCAGCCTCAGTGCTATCATGCTTACCTGTGCCCAGGGATCCACTTGTATTCCTTCGGCTGGTCCTCGGAGACTAGCCATCAGCAGCAAATACTGAGGGCGATGCCGCCAGCAATGGTAAACTATTGACTCTGAATAGTCAGCTACTCTCAGGTAACATTTCTGTCTTGGAGTTCTCAGTCCCCCGTATGGCCAGCTACTGACCAGCAGCTACCTAACCATTCGATCTCCCTGATATTGCACTGCACATCCTCCGTGCAATGGGCTGCTATTGCTGCTCCAGCAGGTAGTGACATTCGAACTCCCCCACCCCATCCCCCAAATCACAAGAAATAAAATCCGGCCAACATTTCAGGCAATAGGGTGACCTATCTGAGTTCAGTTCATGTCAGCCAACACCCCAAACAAGGAAATATATCCTTACTTTTTTCCGTACAGTTCTGCTTACCGCACTAGCAGAAGGATGTGGATGCTTTGGAGAGGGTACAGAAAAGGTTTACCAGGATGTTGCCTGGTATGGGGGATTTTAGCTATGAAGAAAGGTTGGATAGACTGGGTTTGATTTCACTGGAATCCAGGAGGTTGAGGGGGCAACCTGTTAGACGTTTATAAGATTGTGAATGGCATGGATAGACTGGAAAGTATGAGGCTTTTTCCCAGGGTGGAAGGGTCAATTACTGGGGGACACAAATTCAAGGTGCGGGGGTGAAGTTTAAAAGAGATGTGCAAGGCAGGTTTTTCACACAGAGGGTGGTCATTGCCTGGAACGTGCTGCTAGAGGAGGTGATGGATGCAGACACAATAGCAGCATTCAAGAATCACCTGGACGAATACATGAATAGGAAGGGAATAGAGGGATACAGATCCTGTAAGTAAAGACAGTTTTAATATGGAAGGGTAAAATGCATTACAGGCTTGGAGGGCTGAAGGGCCTGTTCCTGTGCTGTATTGTTCTTTGCTCTTGTTCTTCGGAACTTGGGTGTGAATTTACGAGCCAGCGATGGTTTTGTTTCGATAGAAAGTAAGCATTATATGACTAACTATACTGACTGATGAATGGCTGCCTTTATTACCAGTTTGACGACAAGGAGTGCACCCATGCAGTACATGACATTACTGCTAGCAGTATCACAGCAAAGAGTATGAAAATACAATAGGTAGTTTTCAAACACCTTGAAGGAACTCACCTCTTGGGATATGGGCTCACTCATTGCCAAACTCCCAGTCACTGCTGTGCTGCCTCATTGTTCACTGGACAATGAGGGAGGGGAACAATGAGGGAGGGAGGGATTGAGGAGTAGGGAGCAGAGCAACCAGGGAAGTAGCAAGGAGTGGCAAAGGAGTCACTGACGAAGGGAGCGGGGCATTATGTGACACGGAAAATGGAACACTGAATGAAGCAGCAAGCTGGAGAGTGTGACACTGAATGGAGATGTGAGGGGAGTGAGGGTAGAAAGAATTCCTTGGGCATCAGTGGGCACCACACATTTGGGCAGAGTCAGGACCAGCTTCTAGTGTCAAGTGCAAAATGATGATGTCAGCAGTGCCAACATCCTCTGCCTGTGCTGTGGCAAGAGATCCACCATTAAAGATTTGCAAATTTGGATGTGTTAAGCAGTGCCAGCCATGATGAATGATCAGAATTTAACAACACAGAAAGAAATGCCTATTGGCATGAGAGCTACAAGCATTTATTGCTGCCAATGAAGATTAAAGCATTGACACATATCAGAATTTCTATACTGGCATCAGAGAGAGACGGAGAATCTGCTTGTGTCAAGTTATTTAGCCTCAGGGAATCAACATGCAAACAAACTTCTTCCAGCAAGTTTTAATCTTCAGATGATTAGAAACTAAAGCAAAATTAACAATAACAGACAATTAAAGAATCATAGAGTCATAGAGATATACAACACGGAAACAGATCCTTTGGTCCAACTTGTCCATGCCGACCAGATATCCGATATAAATCTAGTCCCATTTGCCAGCATTTGGCCTACATCCCTCTAAACCCTTTGTATGCCCATCCAGATGCCTTTTAAATGGTGTAATTGTACCAGTCTCTACCACTTCCTCTGGCAGTTCATCCCATACTCACACCATCCTCTGGGTGAAGAGGTTGCCCCTTAGGGCCTTTTTAAATCTTTCCCCTCTCACTTTAAACCTATGCCCTCTAGTTTTGGACTCCGCCACCCCAGGGAAAAGACCTTGTTTGTTTACCCTATCCATGCCCCTCATGATTTTATAAACCTCTATAAAGTCACCCCTCAGCCTCCGAATTTCCAGTGAAAATAGCTCCAGCCCATTCAGCCTCTCCCTATAGGTCAAACCCTCCAACCCTGGCAACATCCTTGCAAATCTTTTCTGAACCTTTTCAAGTTACACAACATCCTTCCTATAACAAGGAGACCAGAAATTCTTTCAGGTATTGGTGCATCTGTCTAAAAAAACTGGATCATGATGGAGATGCAAATCTTAACCTGCTGACATGATTTTGAACTGCAACAAAGTCTGATGATGAGAAACAAAAACTGTGAATTAATAGAGATAGCAAGAACTGCAGATGCTTGAATCAGTGACAAACAATATGGAGCTGAAGGAACACAGCAGGCCAGGCGAGAGCAGTCCCTATGAAAGGCAGATAGGGTTGGGGAGAGAAATATCTCTTTGGTTGTGGGGTAGGAATCAGGTTCTGAACGGTCTGCTTTCCAGGGCAGATGCCAGAGCTGGATCTTAACAAAATGGACACGGAAGGAAAAGCTTTCAGGGAAGGGATGCTTCTGTGTGATTCTCCATCATGGTCAGATGAGTGGGAACATGTTTCTTCGGAATGTGGAGGAACAAGACCATGTTCTGATGCTAAATACAGACAACAATTTGCTGCACTTGTAATGAAAACAAATGACCAAGCCAGTTATGAAATGAAACCTTCTAAATGGTTACAACAAATTGCAAAAAGCTCAACACTCCAGCAGATGTCAGTCCAATCGCTATCATTGTAACCTTAAGCTGAGTTGCATAGCAACAGGAACACAATGGTAAGGATTTTTTTCACAAGTTTCCTAACAATCATCTTCAGATGCAATAATATCATTTTCAAAAAGAGCTTTCACTAACTAGAAGTGAAATAATCTCCTTATGAGTTTGATAAACTAATTGCTGACCTATTTTGCCAAATGGCTAGAAACAAAGGCCACTCATGGTTTTTTTTCCAGAACATTTCTTGTTTTTCTCAGGGTTTCTGTTTTGATGTATGGAACAGGAATTTTGCAGGTCTGCGTGTTTCTGCTCAGCCATTGGTAAAGGAAGCTCTTACCAAGATGGTATGGTTGGACATTATCGAAGCAGTGAGCGCCAGAAGCATTATGCCAACATTCTGGATGAGGAAACGGGTTTATGACCTCACCAGGTCAAGAGAAGTAATTACATTTGTTAATTCACCTACACCCTGTGGTTTCACCCTCTTTCTCTAAACCTTGCGAGACATATTCCATTATAGCATTGCTCACTTCCACTGATTCAACTTTGAGCAGTATTCAGCCCTTATTTTCTATGAACTTCATCACTTCCCGATTCCTTCAAATCTCATTGCTCCTCACCCCAGTCTTTATGTAACATGAGGTACCTGTCTCATTGTCACCTTCAGCAAATGCACTGCATTCATCTGATGAGCAACTGATCATCAGTCATTCACAACATACCAGCTTTTCCCACAAAGCACTACTGACCTGAAAAGTTGGACTTTGTCTTACTACTAGCTTTGGGGCCCTAACATGGAGCGTAAGGCCAGACCCTGCCTGCACTTACCAACAGCAGGCCTGGTTTGGCAATATTCCTGAGGCTGGGCTCCTACTTCACAGTCTGCGATTGCCCAACCCTGCCACCAATCAATTAAGAAGGAAGTGGGCTTCTGCTGCTGCTGCTCTAATCAGAGGCTAAGCAGCTCCAACACCTTAGCAGTGCTCCAGGTAGGGGGCGCTGCTGATCACACAGCTTGAGGATCTCAGGTAGATACATTTACCTCCAGGTAGGCCAGTTAAAGGGAAAAAAATAATCAGACATAATGTTGGAACAAGCAGATGCCTTCCCTGTTTAAAACCCTCCTTTGGATCTTCAGCTCCAACAACTCTAGGTTGTTAGTTTTTAAAGCAAAAGGCTGTGGGGTTAAACCTTGAGCAAGAGGTGTGTTGGAATACTCCCCACTTGCCTTCATCACTAATGCGATGCAGGCGTTGCTGGCTGCCCAGCATTTATTGCCCATCCCTAGTTGCCTTTGATGTCAACTGCCAATTCTGAGGAAGCGTCTCTCAGCCCGAAACATTAACTCTGATTTCCCTCCACAGACCCTGCCAGACCTGCTGAGCTTTTCCAGCAATTTCTAATTTTGTTTCTGATTTATAGCATCCACAGTTTTTTTTTCGGTTTTTACCCTTCATAAAACCATGCTGACTCTGATAGGTTGCATTTCGACTTTCCAAATGTCCCATCACTACTTCCTCAGAGATGGATACAGTCGATGACACAGTCTCGATACCATTACTGCCTAAAGAAGAAGGCTTCCTTCATAATGGATTCTAATAATTTCTCAATGGCTGACATTAAACTAACTGATCTAAGGTTTTCTCTGATCTGCCTCCCTCCTTTTTGAATAAGGGTGTTACATTAGCATCTTTCCGATCCACTGGAAGCTTTCCATAATCAAGGAAATTTGGCAATATTAAAATCGACATCTGTTGCCACTTCCTTTGAACCTGTAATATGTAAGCCATAGGCCCTGGGGACTTGCATGCTTTCAATCCCAATAGTTTGCTCAGTACTTTTTCCCTAGTGAAGACAATTGTTTTAAGTTTCTCTTTAGCTACAATTTCTGCCTTACTTGTTGCTTTTGGGATGGTTTTAGCGTCCTCCATCATGGTATAATCCCATAACAAATAATCTTACTTGAAGAAAGCTGTTTTGAACTTTGCATTTTCTTCAAAAGTATCTTCTTTTCTGGCTGTTGCCTTAACTTGAAAGTTTATCCTTTTCATTGCAATATCATGCTATCACAAGTCCAACGACAAGATAATTGGGTGATTCACCTGTCAATCATATCTGCACTGCTACAAATTACTGGATTTGATTTTCTGCAAATAATTTTGTACTTGGTAACTATTGTCCATCATTGCATTTTACTGGAGAAATAATCCTACTTTCGTCAGTGATTCACTTGGTTTGCTATAGTTCATAGAAACATTGTTTAAACAGACTGAGTCTGCAAGTCCCAGATGGGAGGAATTCATCAGATCCAGTTGGGATGACAGAGAGCTGAGATCTCCACTTCTATATCTGCAGATCATAATGAGATGCTCTTGAGACTTTTTCAGTCATTGCTTTGTGTAATGACTTCATTTGCATTGCAAGAAATTGGAAAGTTAGCGATCATACGACAGAAAGTTAGTTTATCAGCTAACATACTTTGCTTTGTTCCTGTAGTAAAGGCATAAATCTATATCTCTTTAAAAAACTGAGCCTCATAATTTAAATGGTGTCTGCTAGACAATATTCCATTCTTATACCTTTATCACCATACAAAGTGACTCCATTGTACTAGGGTTTTGGAATGCAGATAAACCAGTCCAAACATAGAGGGCAGAGTGTATACTTCATGATCAAATTCTTGTTGTTAATTGTGAGAGAATGGCTTGTTGCCAACTGGTGTACTGATGAGGATTGGCTGGGAATGTTTGATCTCAGTGTCAAGGGTTCCTGTTTCTGAGCCAAGTTCAAACAAAGGGTTCGTAAAGTGCTGGTTTCCTTTTCCTTGCTACACACAACATTAGTTTAAGAATTTTGAAATCTTTAACTGGCACTCTCCTGGCTGTATTATATTTGGCTGATATTATTGAGTTCTCATAGAAATTCCCTTCAGCATGTAAATCAGTTTGCTGTGATTCCTTGATAATTGTTTAAAATTTTAAGCAAAGTGTTTTGTAGGTGCTCTGATAGCCTTTTATTAAAAAAAACATAAAACCTACTTCTATAAATGCTGGCCATTCTTTCTTCTTGCCAAGCGACGTCAGCTGGATAATTTCACAATCCTGGGTTATTCCCATGGGTTCCAGGTTCAATCCCAGGTCTGCTGAATTTGTGAATCTCTGCCACTGCTGTGTTAGAGCTCCGTACTCCTCAGTGAGAGTGAAGGTGTGAAACAGTCACTATTTCTTCCTGGTTCTGTGGCTGACAAAGACAGGATACCTGGCTGAAGACACCAAGATGTAATCGCATGGTTCAGAGAAACAGTTCTTTGCAATGAGGCCCATCAAGTTAAGATTTTTTTTATCCCTACAGTGTGGAAACAGGCCATTCGGCCCAACAAGTCCACACCGCCCCTCCGAGGAGCATCCCACCCTTGACCCATTCTCCTACCCCTACATTTTCCCTTGTCTAACATACCTAACCTAAACACTCCTGGACACTATAGGCAATTTAGCATGGCCAATCCACGTAGCCTGCACATCTTTGGACTGTGGGAAGAAACCAGAGCACCTGGAGGAAACCCACACAGACACAGGGAGAATGTGCAAACTCCACACAGACAGTCACCCGAGGGTGGAATTGAACCTGGGTCCCTGGTGCTGTGAGGCAGCAGTGCTAACCACTGAGCCACCGCCCTTTATAACGTACCTTAGTGGGACTCAATGATTTTTCAGATAGGTTTGCCTGGTGGTGAGGCTTAAATTGAATTTTTTTTTCCTGTATTCATTCATGATGAGGGTGTCGCTGTATAGACAGCATTTATTGCCCATCCCTAATTGCTCAGAGGGCAGTTAAGAGTCAACCACTTTGCTGTGGGTCTGGAGTCACATGTAGGCCAGACCAGGTAAGGATGGAGGTTTTCTTTCCTAAAGGACATTAGGGAACCAGATGGGTTTTTTCCGACAATGGATTCATGGTCATCAATAGGTTCTTAATTTCAGATATTTATTGAATTCAAATTCCACCATCTGCTGTGGCGGGATTTGAACCCAGGTCATCAGAATGTTATCTGGGTCTCTGGATTAACAGTGCAGCAATAATACCACTAGGCCATTGCCTCGACCCAGGGGTGTTGGGGCTCTTATGGTGCGGTGGTAGTGTTCCTACCTCTGAGCCAGGAGGCCTGGGTTCCAGTCCCACCTGCTTCACAGGTATATCATAATGTCTCTGAACAGATTGATGAGAAAATATTGAATTGAAATGAGATTCAAGCTTGCATTTAATGAGTCTAATGGAAACTTTACCCACTCCCTAAATGAGCTAAATAACTAATCAGCTGGTGGAGCTATTGCAATTGAATTATCTCCAGCAATCATTTCCAGCTGATCAGGGAAGTTAAAGGTATTTTGACTCAACTTGCTCGGTTGTGTTATGGTAAACTTCTGGAGCAGGTAAGACTTGAGCAAGGCTTGCTTGGCCCAGAGAGAGGAAAATTAACATTACATTGCAGAGTACTTCAGGAAAGTTAAAACCTTTATGAAATTTACAGTCAATCTTCCTATACTAAGTGACAACATCAGTATTTCTGAATGTACACAAGCCAGTAGGCTGTACTGAGCCACAATTTAATACTGGATGACAGTCAGTACTTCAGTCTTAGGTGACACTAAGAATTTTTGCAATAGACAGTTTTACTGCATCATATTGATCAGAAGACTTAGATGATAGTTAATATTTCCATGCTCAGTAATTATAAGGGTTATTTTAAAAATAAAACAAGCAACGAGGAGAAGTAAGCATTGGTACATTGTTGCAGAAGGGATTAAGAGAGACCATAGACTTAATAGGATAGTTCTAAAGCATACACAGGGACAGAGGGATCTGCAATTGGAATTTCACTAGCCTCTCTAAAAATCTGTTACAATACTCAGCTGGATCCATCACATATGTGCCACCAATTAATATCTTCCCTGTTATTAGCCACATTGGAAAACAAATTGTATCATTATCCAACATCAGTGACTGACTTATCTCTCAATGTCTGATTCTCAATTAGGAAAATAGGGAAATATAATCAAGCGGGCTGCTTTGTCCTGGATGGTGTCAAGCTTCTTGAGTGTTGTTGGGGCTGCAGTGCATCCAGGCAAGTGGGGAGTATTCCATCACACTCCTGACTTCTGCTTTGCAGATGGTGGGCAGGCTTTGGGGAATCAGGAGGTGAGTTACTTGCCACAGTATTCCCAGCTTCTGGCCTGCTCTTGTAGCCACTGTGTTTATGTGGTGAATCCAGTTGAGTTTCTGGTCAATGATAACCCCCACCCCAGATATTGATCGTGGAATATTCAATGATGGTAACACCACTGACTGTCAAGGGACAGTGGTTAGATTGTCTCTTATTGGTGATGGTCATAGCCTGGCATTTGTGTGGCGTGAATATCACTTGTCACTTGTCAGCCCAAACCTGGATATTGTCCAGATCCTGTTGCATTTGTACATAAACTGCTTCAGTATCTGACCAGATGTGAGTGATGCTGAACATTGTGCAACCATCCAGGAAAACCCCCATTTTCTGACCTTATGATAAATGGAAGGTCATTGATGAAGCAGCTGAAGATGGTTGGGCCTAGGACACTACACTGATGAACTCCTGCAGAGGTGTCCTGGAGCTGAGATGACTGACCTCCAAAAACCGCGACCATCTTCCTATGTGCCAGGTATGGCTCTAACCAGTGGAGTGTTTGCCCCCTGATTTCAGTTTTGCTAGGGTTCTTAATGCTGTCACTGTCACTCTCACCTCACCTCTGGAATTCAGTTGTTTTGTTTATGTTTGAACCATGGCTGTAATGAGATCAGGAGCTGAGTGGCTCTGGCGGAACCCAAACTGGGCGTCGCTGAGCAGGTTATTTCTGAGCAGGTGCTGCTTGATCGCACTGTTAATGACACCTTCCATCACTTTACTGATGATCGAGAGGAGACTGATGGGGCGGTAATTGGCTGGGTTGGATTTGTCCTGCTTTTTGTGTACAGGACATACCATGGCAATATTCCACATTGTTGGGTAGATAGCAGTGTTGTAACCATACTGGAACAGCTTGGCTAGGGGAACGAGAAGTTCTGGAGCACAAGTCTTCAATACTATTGCTGGAATGTTGTAAGGGTCCATAGCCTTTGCGGTGTCCAGTGCATCCAACTGTTTCCTGATATCACGGGGAGTGAATCGAATTGGCTGAAGTCTGGTATCTATGATTCTGGGAACCATTGGAGGAGGCCAAGATGGATCATCCACTCGGCACTTCTGGCTGAAGATCGCTGCAAAAGCTTCAGCTTTAAATGTTGCAGGTGTCATTAACAATGCTATCAAGCAGTACCTGCTCATCAATAACCTGCTTAGTGACACCATATTTGGGTTTCAGGGTCACTCAGCTACTGACCTCATTACAGCCTTGTTCAAACATGGACAAAAGAGCTGAATTCCGTCATTGAGGATGGGGATGTTTGTGGAGCCTCCTCCTCCAGTGAGTTGTTTAATTGTCCAGCACCATTCACGACTGGATGTAGCAGGACTGCAGAACTTAGATCTGATCTGTCAATTGTGGGATCGCTTAGCTGTCTATCACTTGCTACTAATGCTGCTTGTAGGCAATGCAAATAGTCCTGTTTTGTAGCTTCCCCAGGTTGACACCTTATTTTTAGATATGCCTGGTGCTGCTCCTGGCATGCCCTCCTGCACTCTCCCTTGAACCAGGGTTGATCACCTAGGTGGATGGTAATAGGTGAGTGGGGGATATGCCGGGCCGTGAGGTTACAGCTTGTGCTGGAGTACAGTTCTGCTGCTATTGATGGCCCACAGTGCCTCATGGCTGCCCAGTCCTGAGTTGCTGGATCTGTTCAAAGTCTGTCCCATTTAGTATGGTGATAGTGGCACACATGATGAAGATTATTATCAATGTGGAGGTGGCACTTCATCTCCACAAGGACTGTGCGGTGTTCGCTCTTACTGATATTGTCATGGACAATTCCACGTTGATAAGATTTATTTTAATTCATATTTGCATTTGACAACTCATTTTCTCTAATTTATAATCTTCAGGTGTTAGGCATCCACAGCTCTTTGTTTTATTTTTCTGTAATCTCATCTGTTCATTTAACATTAATGATGTTTTTACATTGTGTGGTCCTCACATTAAACTCTCAAACAGTGTAAAATTTTTATCGTGGAATCTGTCCAAAAACATTAAACAATTAGGGTCTGTAAAAATAACAGGCTCTAAAGAGTTGTTGAATATGAAGATTTCAAAATTTTGTAGACCCAAGATCAGGCTCCATGCTTCCTTCTCCACCATTGAGTATTTTTGGTGACACATATTTAATTTGCTGGAAAGATAACTAACTACCCTTTGAACACCTTCTTATTTCTCTTTACCAACCTGCACCAACACCAATAATATCAGCCGCTAAAGCTTCTCATAATGAGGAGCTGCTAAATTGATGCAACGGTCAGTCCAGTTTTTAAGACATTATTTTATTTTATCTATTCACATTTCTTGCCTTTCTTCAATAAACCTGTCAAAGGAGTTTCCACATTGCTGATATTTGGACCAAATCTCCAAAAAACAAAACACTCATGCCATTATATAATAGAATTCCAAGTTTTGTCTTAGGCATTGCAGCTATTTTTGTTGTTCTAAGTATTACTTTCCTTCTCTCGCGTTGTAGTACAAATTAGTCAATTCACGCTAGCAAATTGACTTGTAGACAGATTTGTGATCCCTTGTAAATGTTCTTCACAGGTTTAGCTGAACATCAACCAAATTAACTACAAGGTAGTTGTGTAATCCTAGAATGACCTTGATGGTTAATCATTGAAAGGTAACTGGTGTAGTTTTCCATCCAAATGGCACAAAATTATATTTATGAAGTCTCCTGGAGTACTGTGTGCAGTTCTGGTCACCCTGGATGTTATTAAAATGGAGAGAGTTCAGAATAGATTTTCCAGGATGTTGCCAGGAATGGAGGGTGTGAGATTTAAAAATAGACTGGACAGAGTGGGACGTTTATTTGACTGGAGTGTAGGAGGTTGAGGGCTGACCTTATTGATGTTCATAAAATCATGAGGGCATAGATAAGGTGAATGACAGGGGTCATTAACCTAGGGTGGGGGAGTTGGAAACGAGAGTGCATATTTTTAATTGAGAGGAGAAAGATTTAAAATGGACATGAGGGGTAATGTTTTACACAGAGTGGTTCCTGCATGGAATGAACTGCCAGAGAATGTAATGTATTGAATGAATATATTTAATGAATGTATTCAAGAAGTGGCTAGATATAGCACTTGGGGTGAATGGGATCAAAGGTTATGGGGAGAAAGCAGGATTAGGCTGTTGAGTTGGATGATCAGCCATGATTGTGAAGAATGGCGGAGCAGGCTCGATGGGCCAAATGGCCTCCTCCTGCTCTTATCTTCTTTGTTTTTATGTTTCGAAGTGGTGGATGCAGTTGCAACATTTAAAAGACATTTAGATCAGTTCATGAATAGGAAAGGTTTGGAGAGATTTTGGCCAGGAGCAGGTAGGTGGGACTGATTCAGTTTGGGATTATGGTCAGCATGGACTGGTTGGACCAAAGGGTCTGTTCCCATGCTGTATGACTCTGACTCCATCTGGTGTTACAATAGCCAATACTTCTTTGGCTCCTTCAGTCAATGGACTCTGCCAATATCTATATTACAAGCCAATTATTCGAACAAATCATGTTAATTCCAATCCTCTCAAGACAATCTGCCAATTGTGGAATCAATACAAATTATGTTTGTCACCACATTGACATTACAATAAATCTTACCCGGGCTCATATCATATGTCAGGACTCATAGTCATCCATGTCCAAGGATCCTGAACTACAATGACTTTATTTTTAGGAGCAAATTACTGCAGATGCTGGAATCTGTACTGAAAGCAACAAATGCTGGAGATCACAGCGGGTCAGGCAGCATCCATGGCGAGAAAGCAAGCGAACGTATCAAGTCTAGACAACTCTTCAAGAGAGCTGATGTGAAGTGTGGGGGTGGGTAGCATTTATGCAAAAGGATACGGGGGAAGAGGGTTGGAGTGCTGGGGGGACAAAGGATGTTGATAGTTCAGATTAAGTGATTGGAATGTCAGAATGGCAGACTGGAAAGAACAGACATGGGGTGCGGGTTGGGAGAGGGGAGAGAGGGTGACAGAGAACATAACAAGCAAAGCTAAATGAAAGGGAAGGAATGCATTCACAATTTGAGGGTGCTGAACTCAATATTGAGCCCAGAAGGTTGTAAGGTGCTTAGTTTGAAGATGAGATGTTGCTCCTTCAGTTTGCGCTGTAATTCATTGGAGCATTGTAGCATGTGAGTAAGACGCTGTGTTAAAATGACCGGCTACAGGAAGCTTGCACATGGACTGGAGGTGTTCCATAAAGCGGTCACTCAGTCTACGTTTGGTTTCTCCAATGTAGAGTAGGCCACATTGGGTGCAGCAAATCCAATACACCAGATTGGAGGAGGTACAAGTGAAATGCTGCTTCACCTGGAAAGACTGTTAAGGCCCTTGTATGGCGAGCAGGGAGGAGGTGAAAGGGCAGGTGTTGCACCTTCTAAGGTTACATCCATTATATCTATACGGCTTTACTCCCTTTGGCTGACAGACTTTTAAATTCTGCTGCATAGTAATGTTGTTTAATTTATTTGTCTTGAAGGCTTTTAACTGTATAGTATAGAAGCAGTGTTATTGCAGTTTTATATTTAATTTCACTCCTTTGAATCTTGAAATTTTCTAATGCCTTTGTACAGCTGCTGGGGCTTGACCACTTTTGTGGTTAAATGGAGGCTTCCGTTTCTTTTTGTTGGTTAAAAATGGACAATTTCTGACTTTTCGCAGCGTAATAAGAGGTCCATGCTTTTCCACAACTATCCCAAATGAAGTCTGGTCTCCTTAATTAATTTTGCCTGAACTCCAGTTTAAATTATGGGACCTCTCACTCTTATTGCAGCCTCAATAGTTTTCTTACTATCTCCTTTGGTTAGATACTGACCATTTTAGGTTTTTAAATTGCCCCTTTGTCACCTTAATGCTGGCTTCACCACTGTATTGGTGCTGCAATCTCAGTTTAAAATACAGCCATGGCCCTTGATTTGCCTACTGTAGACACGCCTCTTGGTGTCCATTTACCACAGTATCGCTGTTTATTGCAAGCTGTAAAGTTCTCCATTTTTAACTTCCTAGCCTGATTGGTGCTATTAATGAAATGTTTGTCCCCCTCCCCACTGGGTTTTTTAACTTTGGTCTCAGAGCTCCAATGCAGATTAATCTTCCTTGTTGAATCTCTGGTCGGGACTGCTCCCGCAGATTCTCGCATCCCAGTGAAATCTGTAACTGGCAGATATGATGAGTCTCTGGCTCCCACTTCAGCACTCTATTACCAGGTCTGAAGTTAAAGGCTTCACCATTCAGTGTTGCTTCGCCCTTGCCAATCTTTCCATAAGTTGCTCTGCAAGCAGTTCCACTGTTCAACTGTACAACTTAACAACTGGCTATTTAGGTGGTTGAAAAATAGAGACCACTTGTCCTTAGGATTTTCTTCGATAAGTCAAACTGTGGTGTTTTTGGCTGTCTGGCCCGGTGAGCAGATGTAGTTGGATGATGTCAGATGACAACTTTATTACCACTTCAATCATGCTCAAGACAAAGTAAAGCAGATGCAATTATTTGGTAGAATCAATGGCACCTACCCAACCTTAATGGCCAACATACTGTTGTCTACAGTTCAAAACTGAGATTGCTATTGCCTTGTCACCCAAAGCAGCTGTTAAGGTTAAAAAAAGGTATAATTTACTCTCCTTCTCAATCTGTACTCCTTCTCAATCTGTTCCAAAATCAGTGTCCTCAGCTTGCTAATACTTGTATGTGGTCAGATTGTGGCCATTGTATGTGCCAACTTCCTATTGTTTTATCTAGTGTTCTGCAGTTCCTACTATCTCTTTTTTTTATATTTCCAGTATTAGTTCCAAATTAATGGGACTTTGGTACTGCTTCACTAAATTAGTGGAACCAGCCTCTTACTCTCTTTAATTCTCCTTAACCTCCCGAGAGACAGTTAATACATCAGAGATAGTAGGAACTGCAGGTGCTGGAGAATCTGAGACAACAAGGTGCAGAACTGGATGAACACAGCAGGCCAAGCAGCATCATAGGAGCAGGAAGGCTGACGTTTCGGGCCTAGACCCTTCATCCTTGTTTTTGTTTCTATTCATGAGACATGAGTGTCCCTGGCTGTGCCACCATTTATTGCCTGTCTTTAGGTGCTATTGAGAAGGTGGTAGCAAGCTGCCTTCTTGAACTGCAGCAGTCCATGTGCTGTAGGTAGGTCCACGACAAAATTAGGGAACGACGATTGATTTCCAAGCCAGAATGGTGAGTATTTTGGAGGGGACCTTGCAGGGGGTGGTGTTCCCATGTATCTGCTGCCCTTGTCCTTCTGGATGGAAGTGGTCACGGGTTTGGAAGGCGCTACCAAAGAAACCTTGATGAATTTCAGCAGTGCACCTTGTAGATAGTACACACTGATGTTGCTGAGTGTCAGTAGTGGAGGGAGTGAATGTTTATGGATGTGGTGCCAATCAAGCGGGCTGCTTTGTCCTGGATGGGTCAAGCTTCTTGAGTGTTTGTTGGGACTGCACTCATCCAGGTTTGTGCCTTGCGTCACAGACACTATATTTCTCCATGTGGCTAATTCAATGTGGAGAATCATGGGCTGATACCATGTGATGAAAGTTTTTTGTCAAGTTTGTTTCAATGACTCCTCCAAATTGATCAGTCCCTCAATTTACTGCCCTTGAGCTATACTTTTCAGGAAGACTTCTGACATCATTTGTTTTACGGTAAACAGGAATAACTATTTATTACTAATGAAAAGTACTCAACAAAATTATGCCAATGACAACGATACAAACTTTTAACTATCCAGACTATAACCCCGAAATCCTCCTTTATCTCCAAGCCAGCAGTTAAACCTGGCAGACAAAACAAAAAAGACAACAAGGTGCAGGGCTGGATGAACACAGCAGGCCAAGCAGCATCATAGGAGCAGAAAGGC
>NC_063348.1:4529525-4539539 GCF_021869965.1 Rhincodon typus
TCATAGGAGCAGAAAGGCTGACGTTTCGGGCCTAGACCCTTCATCAGACAAAACAAAAAGTTTAGCTGTGGAGGTTAGATATTGGATGCAAGATAGAAAGACAGAAAGGTGGTAAGCCATTGTCTAGACTCAAGAGTATTTGACTCTCAGACTAGCAGTTCTGACCCCCTGAATGTGCTAAACCCCTCTGAGCAGCTTGTCCACAGTTTGGTGATGAAAGAGCTGAAACCTTTAAGAATTACTGAGTTGCACTGGTTCCTTCTTCTGTGCAGTCTCTTTGTGGTACCTTACCAATCAGACACTCGCAACACAGCTCCTCACTGACTGTGGTCTTCCAGTTTGACCGGTGCTGCTGCAGTCCCAGTTATCTGTTCTATGTTTCAAGCAGTGGCTCTGTGGTTCCCTACCAATCCGATACTCACAGCGTGTCTCCTCTCCAGGACCTTTCTCGGACCTCACCACTCGAGCTCCTGTTGTCAACTCATCACACAGTGCTGCAGGGTTTGGATTTATAATTCAGGCCCCTCGTCTTTCCCTCCAGATTGTTACTCTTCTTACCAGTTGTTTTTTGCCCCCGTGGATCTACCTACAGCAGATGGACTTTCTCCGGGGTGTTCAATAACATTCAAAAATTAATGTTAGAAGTTCATAGGTAGAAAAGTTAGAAAGAACAGATAGAGTTATAAGACTTGAAGGTGATGCACAGGTTTTGAAGAGTCAGGAGATGAGTTATTTGCTGCAGGATTCCTAGCCTCTGACCTTCTCTTGTAGCTACTGTATTTAAATGGTACATCTGGTTCAGTGTCTGGTCAATGGTAACCCGCAGGATGTTGATGGTGGGGGATTCAGTGATGGTAACGCCGTTGAATGTCAAGGGAAAGTGGAGATTTTCTCTTCTGAGATTGTCAATGCCTGGCACTTTTGTGGAAAAAATTCTGCTACCCACTTGTCAGCCCACGCTTCGATATTGTCCAGGTCTTGTTGCATGTGAACATGGACTGCTTGAGTATCTGAGGAGTCACGAATGGTGCTGAACATTGTGCAATCATCGGTGAACATCCCCACTTCTGAGCTCATGATGGAAGAAGGATCATTGTTGAAGCGATCCATGAAGAAGCTGAAGATGTTTGGCCAAAGACACTACCCTGAGGAACTCCCTGCAGACATGTCCTGGAGTTGAGATGATTGACCTCCAACAACCATATCTTCTTTTGTGCTAGGTATGACTCCAACCAATGGAGATTTTCCCACCTGATTCCCAGTAATTCCAGTTTTGCTTTGGTTCCCTGTTGTCACATTTCATCAAAAGCAGCCTTGATGTCAAGGGTTGTCACTCTCACCTCATCTCTGGAATTCAGCCCTTTCGTCCATGTGTGAACCAAGGCTGTAATGAAGTCAGGAGCTGAGTGGCCCTGGCGGAACCCAAACTGGGTGTCACTGAGCAGGTTATTGCTGAGCAGGTGCTGCTTAATGGCACTGTTGATGACACCTTCCATCACTTTAATGATGATTGACTGTAAGTTGATTGTGTGGTATAATTGAACAGGTTATATTTGTCCTTTTTTTGTGTACAGGAAATTGCTGGGAAATTTTCTGTGTTGTCGAGTAGTATCAGTGTTGTAGCTTGACTAGGGGAACAGCAACTCATCTATGAAAATCATTTGTCCTCTCATCTGACTATGAACCCAGTCAAAGTACATTCTGTATGATATAAAAAATGCTTGCAACCATACCTTGTAAAAATTCTTGCATTTGTATCTAACGCTCATAACAGAAATTCCCAAATTCCATTTGCATTTTGCAGCTTTTTTCTAACCTTAATACTGCTTAATCATGATTGTGTGTCTCTCTGTTCCCTTGAAAATTTTACCCTTTAGAATATGTTTCCATTTTCTACTCCTTTTTAGCACATCCATGTACTTTACAATTGTATCGGTGCAGCTCTGTCTGCTACAAACTGTTCAATTCCATAACTTGTCAATATTCTTCTGAAATCTCTTGCATTCTTCAGTTCTGATTTGCAACACCCTCTAGTACTTAAGGAAATATCTTGATAAAAGAAATAAGAGTGTTAAATGGATATTTTTACTTTCAAATGATTCTGGCACAGATCCACATAAATGAACAAATCTGCCATAAGATAAGAGACTGCATAAGAATCTAATAAAAGATAAAAAAAAAAAAACAGAAGTCCTCGTGTTCTTTTGCTATATGGTTTGGACAGTACCCAAGACTGGTTTAAAAGCATAAGAACAATTTTACAAACCAGTTACATTGGATGTGTATTCTCTGTGAGCCAGTAGAGATTTCTTTGGGATCTTTCAAGGCAGTTTAAATAATGATACAGATGAATAGGATCACGCTGGATAATGAATTAAATGGCTATTTGGACATGACCTCAAAAAAACTGGACATTTCATAGGATTGTTTGAACAAGGAAAATGCATTAATATAGGACCTTCCACATTACAAGAGCATGCTAAAATGCAATTTGACACTGAGCCACATTATGTACTCTGGGAAAACACTTAACATGTGTGTTTGGATGATGGTTTTTTTTGAACTACAATTCCCTGGAAAATGATTTCTTGTAAAAAGCAACCGAGTTCCAAGAACTGATCAGCTGACCAAATTGTTCAGGAATTAAATACCTAATCAAATTCCTGTTAACTATCAAGCTGATCCCCCAACTTACCACAACTATTTCCCTCAACTGTTCTTGCCCCTTACACCCCGAGACCCTGACCCAGCACCCCAACTACTTTTGGACCCGACATCCTATCTCTGCTCCAGGATCACGCAAACACCTTACTGGCCACCAGGCTCAACAACATCCTCACCCTTGTTCCCAATAAACCTTCTCCCTTGGGACCCAACAATTTGCCAGCATTTGTTGGACAGAACACGTCATCCCTCCTCACTGGACCACATACCTAGAATTAAACTTTACCAGGTCTTCTTCGGTAGCAATGGGGAAACTATTATTAGGCTGAGCAAGTCAGGCCTCAATATTGGTCAGGTAATGTTCAGGAAAGGTGAAAGGTTTGGTCTGATGTTGCATGAAACTTGCATTTGTAACTTTGTGCATGCCATTTTCCAATCTCCAGCATAGTGTTAAGAATGATGGCTGAGTGAACGTTATCAGGCAAAAATCGGATTCTCGTTAATGAGTTAAATGCCAGTGGTTCTCCCCCTTTGGATGGCAGATCAACTTTCTCATTATCAGGTGGCAGGAGACCTATCTGCACACATTTACCTTTTATCAATAACTTGCTGAAATTAACCTTACTTTCCCATTTAGCTTGTACCAAATCAAAGAACGCAATGCTTCAAAAACTTGACAGAAAAGACATGACGAGTTAAAATTCTTCATCCACCTCAGGGTAAATACTTTCTTCTTTGTTCTGGGACCAGTTTGACTTTAAATAATGCTTACAGTGAATTCTGCGACTACAGTCTCAGGTCGAAGACAATAAAGGAAAGCTGTCATCTCCAGATCTAAAGGGCATATGGCAAATGGGGCAGCTTATCACTGCAGGGTAGGTTTTAGCACATTTGCAAACAGCTGCTTATTGCTGAAGGCATGGAGCTTTGAAAATGGTAAATGGAAAGTGGCACTATCTGAATGTTATGGAGACATGCAAGTGGTTATGGGGAGGAAAGATAAGTTCGGGAAGATTGTACTCCAGTCAGTCTGGCATTGAGCAGGGGACACGGGATGCTCCAGGCGATCGAGTGATGTTTTCCAGTTTGCCAGGGAGCTGGCCATCCGATCAGTTTAGGGGGGAGAGGCTTGGTTCTGCTCCAATCAGTCCAGCAGTGTGATGCAGTCAGCTCGGAGGCTGTGCTCAGTTAATAGGTGAGAGACGTTGTGCTCCAGTAAGTCAGAAGATTGTACTCCAGTCTGTCTGGTGCAGGGGGCTATACTGCAGTCAATCCTGGAGGGGCAATGGTGCAGTCAGTCAGTCCAAGGGCTGTGCTCCACTCAGTCCCGGGGTGCTGGAACTCCAGTGTGGCCAGGATTTACTGGGCCTGCACTCAGTCTGGCGTGGTGAATTGTCTGCCAAGGGCACTGTCCATACTGGGGCGAACACATCTCTTATGGGCTGGTGAAGAAGAGTGAATGGTCACAGGGATGGCAGGGGCAGCTGCATGTTGTGGTCAGGTAACTGTGAGGTCAGGGACAAGGAACGTACTGCTTCACGAGCAGATTGCCAACATCAGGGTAGCTTTGCTCAGGGAAGACTCAGCTGAGATGGTGGGATCTCAATGTTGAAGGAATCGAAAGGTACACTGGGGACTTCAATGATGACAATGACCACTGACGCATTAAGGAGGTGAAGATGGAGAGTCTCAAGGACAGGACAGATAGTGAGCCAGGGAGGATGGAACAGAAGGAGAGGGAGAGATCACCAGGGGGAGGGGAATGGGATTGAGACCCCCATGGTGCAACAGGCAAGTTGAATCTCACCAAGGTGAAGTTACCTCAAAGTAAATGCACAACTCCCAATCAAAGGAGAAATGACTCTCGCCCAAGTGGGAGATGTTTTTATTTGGGGATGGAGTTAGATCCTGCATGCTGTGGGCAACTGAGACAGCCTTTATTGGCTAAGAGTCCAAGGAATGGAAAATTGGTTACAGCTCCCCTTAATTCTTCTAACACCAGCAAGGTAACAGCTCTCAATCAATCACGTTTTGTCTCAATCTCCTGAACTCATGGGTCCAAAGTACATTTTCACCTCATTGCCACATCTGGTCACTCCAGAAAAGCAGTAAGAAATGCGGCAAAGGAAGCAAATCTAATCTTTAAAAAAAAAAAAATTTCCTTATCAACCTGTTCACCTCTGGAACAGGTGGGATTTGAACCTGGGTTTCTTGGCTCACAGGTAGGGATACTACCACTGCACTACAAAAGCCCCTCAGCAAATCTAATCTAGAAGATGCCCTGTTGATGCAAGCCTGGCATCATGTCTGGGTGCCACTGCCACATTAGGGCAAATATAGCAAGAGCTGGGTATTAATGGGTTGTCCGATGGTTGTCAGCGCCATTATATCAAGGTCATAGTAAAAGAATTCTGCTTCATCCTCCCTGAAAGGAAGCTGATGATTGTCTACAGAGAAGGTAGATTGATCATGATTTCAGCATTTCAGGCATAGTGCATTGTCACCAAATGCCCATATCCTTGCCCACAAAAAGCTGTCTGTCAAAGACACACAGGATACAGATTTCATGCAACCCATGACTCCATCTGTACTTCTTGTTAACTTGGGAAGCAGACCCCTCTCACCCCAGTTATAATCTCTTCCAACCCCTTCTGTCAGGCAGATGATACAAAAGCTTAAACACAGGTACCAACAGATTCAAGTACAGCTTCCTCCCCGCTGTTATTAGGCTTCTGAATAGACCTCTCGAATTTTCGATTTAATGTTGATCTTGTGCTTTGTGTACCTTCTCTGCAGCTGTAACGTTTTATTCTTCCCTCTGCTCTATCACCCTGTGCACTTTGCATGTATAATCTGCCTGTGCTGCATGCAAAACAAAAAACTTTTCACTGTACCTCAGTACAATAATAAATCAAAACAAATCAAAAAGGGTGGGAAACATTGCAAAGTGATTGGCTCTCCCGTCTATAATGAGGCAGGTCTGGGTGGGGGACACTAATTTCTAAGGGAAAAATGGCTATCTGCAGGACATTACTGTCTCTATAAATCTCATGGAAACTACAGCAAGAATGGCACAGACCAACCTTGCCATTCTTCCAGTCATCTTGCTTTTCAGATGAAAGTGCTGCTTCCAACTCCTCAAATGGCAACAACAGCAAGGAGACAGAGTCAAACAGTATGGAGCCAGAAAAGCACGGCATCCAAGGAGCAGGAAAGTCAACATTTCAGGCCAAAACCCTTCGTCAGGGCATTCTTCAGGCAACGACAGCAGGGGCTAGAGCAGCAGAAGCTCAGGACCCGTCTGCAGAGGCACACGAACCTACACAAGAGGACTCCAGTAGATGGTGAATATTGACCCAAAACCGAGTCTGCAGAGGTTGATGCAGCTATCTGCAGGTAACGACTGGTGTTATTAACAATGCTTCAGGATGTCACAGGAAGCTGCTGGATGAGCATCTACAACTTCATGAAACTAGAACAGAATCCAATTCCTGTTGCCTTGAAGGTGACAGGGGCCCTCATTTTCCATGGCAATTGGTCATTTCAGGGAATCACTGTGGGATCTCACAAGCATTAATTCATCAATGTAGCTTGGGGGGGGGTGTGGTCCCTGATGCTCTCTTTGCTCAGACTCACCAACTGGTTAATCTCCCCCTTAGAGACTGGAATCAGCCAGCCATGGCAATGGCTTGGCTGCTACTGTAGGTTTTCCACTGAATGCAACAAACTGTAGCCATCAGAGCACCTTATCAGCAACTAACAGGCTTCAGAAATAGGAAAGGCTTCCACTCCATAAACATGCAGACTATGTGTGAGCAGACCAGCAAATAATGCAGGTTTGTGTGCATTATCCAGAGCACTGTCACAGTGCCCCCATTCTGGAACATTTACAGTTGCCTGCATCTTCCAGCCTCCCCTCGGCTCAAACAAAGATCAATAGCAAGCGCTAACCATCAAACCCTAGCTCATGACATGCCAGGAATGCACAGACTGACACTGAGGAGAGGTACAATGTTACACATACTTCCACAAAGGCCATTGTAAAGTAGACCACAGGACTCCTGAAAACGAGATTCAGATGCCTGGTCTGATCAGACAGTGCAGACTCGACAGAGTCCATCCTATTGCTCAAAGTGCCCTCTGTAACCTGACTCAACAAACAGCAATGTTTTGGAACAGGGTGACATAGGGAAGCAGGCGGTCTCCTTTCATGGGGAAGTAAATGTTGAGGACACTGAGAAGGCCCAGCTGGATCCTCTGATAGAGGTCAAGATGACAGGAATATAGCTCAATTAGCCTTACGGCAAGGACAATCTCAGAATGTTATGATTCCAGCTGATGATACTGCTGGTCAAGTGGGATCCCAGATTGCAATCTGCCTTGATAGGTCATAATTTGTTGTTTCTATTTTCTTGTGGTGGTCTTCCACTGAAACATACTCTTGCAATACTACAGACTTGGTTCTAACAATAAAATATAAGTCTTTTTTATGTATGAGAAACTAAGGCAAAGTAGAACAATCTAAGCAATTTACATACAACACAATTTGAAAGAATTCAGAACACATGTCAATGCAAAATCTTATCTATTCCCATCACCATCACTTTCCAGTATTCAACCACCAGAGAGAAAGTGAGCTTTTCTCTTTCCCATCTAGAAGTTTTACTACACAAACAGAAGTTGCTGGAAAAGCTCAGCAGGTCTGGCAGCATCTGTGAAGAGAAAATCAGAGTTCATGTTTCAAGTCCGGTGACCCTTCCTATTGTGAGAAAGGGCCACTTGACCCAAAATGTTAACTCTGATTTTCTTTTCACAGATGCTGCCAGACCTGCAAGGCTTTTCCAGCAACGTCTGTTTTTGTTCCTGGTTTACAGCATCCGCAGTTCTTTTGGATTGTAGAAGTTTTACTAATCTTTTTTTCAATCTTGAAAGCGCGATAGCCCTTTCTGTAATTATTCACGCAACTGAGCTTAAACTTTCTTAGCTTCAAATAAGCAACTTCTAACCAAGCATGTGGGAAGGCAATGGCCTAGTGGTAATATCGCTGGACTGTTAATCCAGAGACCTAGATAAAGTTTTGGGGACCTGGGTTCAAATCCCGCCATGGGAGATGTTGGAATTTGAATTCAATAAAATATCTGGAATTAAGAATCTAAATGGTGACCATGAACCCATTGTCTATTGTTGGGAAAAACCCATCTGGTTCACTAATGTTCTTAATCTGTCATCCTAACATGGTCTGGCCTACATGTGCCTCCAAACCCACAGCAATGTGGTTGATTCTCAACTGCCCTCTGGGCAATTAGGGATGGGCAATAAATGCTGCCTGGTCAGCGACGCCCTCATCCCATGAATGAATAATGAATAAAAGATTTCTGGTCCGTAATTGTTTATCTTTGCTTAAAAACACCTTATCACTTCTGGTCTGGAGTTTTCAAACTAAAACTTTTACACTGAGATAACCTATTCTGTAACTGTTCTGAACTAACACCTTTCTCCAGGAATAACTGTTCTTACATCTAACCCTAGCTACATCTTCTGCAAGTTTCTCCCAAAAGTTTCCATCTGAGAGTTTTTCCAAAGCAAAAATTAATTCTTGTTTCTTCTAAACTAAAAGCAAACTAACCTTACAAAGTTTATTTTCTCTGATTGTAATATTCTTTCAATACAAGCAAATTCACATTATCACCCTAGTGGTACCTCAGTCAGCTGCTCTCTAATCTCTTTTCTGAAGAAGGGTCCAGACCCGAAACGTTAGCTTTCCTGCTCCTCTGATGCTGCTTGGCCTGCTGTGTTCATCCAGCTTTACACCTTGTTATCTCAAATTCTCCAGCATCGGCAGTTCCTACTATCTCGGCTCTCCAATACATAACGGTTTTTAAAATCTTGGCTCCAGAAAGTCTGACAGGTTACTTATGAAACCCTTTCATATATCGATCAAAACCCACATGCCACTGGTTCAAAATACAGACTCTACAATAAATTATATTGAAATATATTAATCCCACACCTTACATCACAATAGCCACCACCTTCCAGGGCAACTGAGCTACATGGACATGTTTCTTTTACTGTTCTGGAAGGTCACTAGATCCACTATTCAATAGACCACGTTGACTGACAATTTTGCTTTATAATTTGGAATGAAAGTTCAGTAATTCCATCTGTTTCTGCTGTAATAACATGGAGGCAGGAAGTCTTGCTGAGAGACCTCTAGCTTTAATAGCATAGGCACTCTCCTGAAAGTAGATAATGGAGAAGTGAAATCTTGTCTAGGAGTAGAAATTGTTTTGAGACAAATAGTAAGGTACTATATTAGAATCACGTACTTTTTCTGAGTTTGCTGATGTATCATTTCAAATTTAATATACTATTACAAAATAAACAGGAAGAGTAATATTGGGAAAAAGAAATCTTGTGTATATATATTCAGAGGAAACTCTTTTACAAAATTCAAGGAAATGACAGTTCGACAATAATGATAGCATTTAAAATTAAAACACTTATGGAAACAAAAATTTTACTGAGACCGCTATTATTTTGATGAAATTACTTTATAAATAACATCAGAACTGAAAGTCACAGTGTGTAATAGCTATTTCAAAAACAGATTTCAGTTCTGCTTTTACATTAGAAATTACTGGAATATATTGACCCTTGCGACGGCAGTTTTGAAACAAAAAATATCGTTAGCAAGACAGCTGCTGCCAGCCCATAGGTACATGTAAAAAGTGCCTTGGTTTTACCACAATTCATTTACTATGTTCTGTCCTTAATGCCTTTAACAATTAGAAATACAGAATTCACAAAAAAGTTACATAAAAGAATGATGACTACTGATTTATTTTTGAAGATTCTGGTTGAGTGACATCTCTTATTACTGGTAAATTGCTTTCATATTCTGAAATAAAAATAATTATTCCAGAGTCATCAAAATTGTCTGTGAACCAAGTTCATGTCGCGCAACAGGTGACCCCATCACACTACACTCTCTTTCACACACACACTTACATAAATACTCTCTCACACACACACACACACACACACTCACACAGTCTCTCTCTCTCTCACACACACACTCTCTCTCACACACACTGTCACATGCATACGCACTCTCTCACACACACACACTGACACAGTCTCTCTCTCACACACACTCACACAGTCTCTCTCTCTCATACACCCTCTCTCTCACACACACACACTCTCTCTCACACACACACACACTCTCTCACACACACACACACACACACACACACACACACACACACACTCTCTCTCTCACACACTCACACAGTCTCTCTCTCTCTCACACACACACACACACTCTCTCTCACACACACTGTCACA
>NC_063348.1:4539639-4573868 GCF_021869965.1 Rhincodon typus
ACACAGTCTCTCTCTCTCTCTCTCATATACACACACTCTCTCTCTCTCACACACTCTTACTCTCTCTCACACCCACTCTCTAACACACACACACACACACACACACACACACACACATTCACACAGACCCCATCTCATACACACACTCACACTCTCACACATGTACACTCCCACACAGTCACACACTCTCTCTCAAGCACACACGTGCGCATGTACGCACACACACACACGCACACTCTTTCTCACACACACACTCTCTCACACAAACACACACACACATTCACATAGACCCTCTCTCACACACACACTCACACTCTCACACACATACACTCCCTCACAGTCACACTGTCTCTCAAGCACACACATGTGCGTGCACACATACACACGCACAAACACGCGCACAAACACACGCGCACATACACACGCATATAAATCTATGGGGTGAATTACTTCATCCAAGATGTTTGTGTATTTGCAGTTACATTCTATTTTGTTCAAAAAAAACCGGCCTGACTCCAGGTTAAAAAACAGACAGATTCTAAACAAGGCCTCACACCTAAAATGCATTGTCTGACCCGAGAAGTTACCTCTTGTATACACTGATAAAACCTTTAAGTATTTCAGGGCAATGACTTGAGAGAAATTCTGGGATTTGCATTTTAATCATTAGAAACCTGCATCTCCTTTTGAGCTGATTAAAGATTTAACAGGAGGCGGTCAGGGAGCCATTTTTAGGGTTGTTACTTTTCTGCTTATAAATTCTGTGTCGGTATACCTCCTCTTTCACACTACACCTTAGGAAGGAGCAGAGGTCAGAAAGCTAGTGTTTTCAAATAAACCCATTGGACTATAACCTGGTGTCATGTGATTTTTGACCTTAAGTACTACAGAGAGAATTCATTACTGTACAGACCTTTGCTACAGTGCTGGATGGGATAGGAAGATTAAATCCACAGGTGAAGCAATGGACAATATACAACAAGAAGGCAAGCTATGTCTCATTTCATAAACAGATAAGGGACAGTTCAGGCTGCCAGCTCAAACAAACTATAGTTTCCTTTGTTTGTTTCCCATATTTTTTCCTTTATTCTTCTAATGTTGCTTGGTTTAGATGTGTTAAAGTGCATCAGATACCATCAGCTATCCAGTATCACATTCAGGGTAGAGTACAAAAACAGGCCATTTGTTAATTCCAACATTTACGTAGTTGGAATACTGCTGTTATCATCTGGATAGCAGGTAGCATATGCCTATTTAACTGAAGAGACACCAGTTAATAGCACAGCACACAGGCAGAAGGTGAGATTTCTTGTCTATACAGTTAAGTGCTTTAGTTGATTAAGTATTCAGAGAATGCATGATTGTAGTAATTATTACTATTATTTTAAGGCACAGTTTTTCATATCTTTTGAGCACATGATGAACATGTGCTAACGTCAAAACACACATTATCTGCTTCAGCATGTATGGATTATTTTTGGCTGTTGTAGAGTCCCACACATTAGTTGTTGGATTCAATTCTTCACCATCTGTGAGATTATATCATTTCAAAATTTTAAATTTTCCAATTTCAAACATCACGGATCCCATAAGTGTTGTCCTTGTTCTTCCTCATTCATGAAAGGGTGACAGGGAAGAAAGAAGGCTCTTTATTTGTACACAGCACTGATTGTGAAAGAGTTCATGTTGGAGTGGCATTAAACACCACCGAATCTGATAATGTCACACAGTCCCAGTGGAGAATCAGACAGGCTTGCACAAGATCCCAATGGGGTCATAAATGACATACATGACCTGTGATAGCCTCAAAATCTATATTGAACTGGTCAATGAAACTTATACCAAATGCTATCATTGCAATAAACTATCTCCTGTAACGTAAGACAAGTGCTTCTTCCTGTCAAGACTCAGAGTTGTCTATTGTTTACCACTGATAATTATTCGGGCCCTTAGACACAGCATAGAAAGGAGGATTGTGACAGCACTATAATTCATTCACCCAGACCCCAATGTAACATAGTGATCAGCACTGGGTACAAGTGTTTAAATGCCTCAAGATAACAACAGCAGAGAGAAAGCATTCAATCCAGGAAATAAAAATTCTGAAGGCAAGTTTTGATCACTTTAAATACACAACTACTTCAGAAAACAGGGGTGATCAGGCAGCAGCTGAAACACATATAATGACAAGTAGTTGACAGCTTCCATGGGAGCAGCAATAGGGTAAAACCAGACCTTCACCTCAAAACTGGTAGAAGGTGCCAAAAAAATAGTACGAGGTAGGAAGAGGCAGCTAGACATACTGGGAATTAAATATTAAGTCTAAAGCTGAATGATACACTATTGTATTCAACGTGCCAAATACCAAATACTAAGGGGCAGGGCAACCTCATAGGCACCAGGCAATGCACAGTGATGACAGAAGAATTCCACATCTGTATTTTGTATTTTAAAAGAGTGTACGGAAGTAGGAGACAGTTCCACTGCAGCAAAAATCCACCTGCCTGCCCATTCAAAGAGGTTAAGACAATTAGACCTCCTCCTTCAGGAAAGATTACCCTCGGCATTGCTCAGGGAAAGGAAGGATCCAACCAAGTCAAATTTGATTATGTTAATGGGCTAATTTTAAACTTAATATAATGGGTGCCATTGCTCTATCAGAACAAATACCAAGGTGAATGAACAGAAAGTTACAGCCTACAGACATAAAGCTCGAGATTGTGAGAGGAATCCCTCACAACATGACAGGTATGCTACAAGCAACACCATAATATGAAGAGTGGCAGGTAGCAGGGAAGGAATATGTCATCCATTGTCGGGAAACTTCACTGTTGAGCAGGAAGGCAAGTTTGGTGGTTTTTGTTGAGATTAGCAAACTGGAACTGAACATGAGTAAACGTTCCTTTGAAAGTTATATCTTATATTGTTCACAAGCTTAGCAAACTCAATATCAAATATATTATCTTGTTAAGTAAGGATACTAAGCAATTTTGTCTCTATACACCCAGAAAGATTCTGCATCCCTTAACTAATGAGGTTTACAAGCAACTTGAGGAAATGACAGAACTGGTATCATTTCCCTGGCACCCAAATCAAAACAAAAGTTGTGTCAAGCATGGTTACTGCACACAAACCCAATGGGCCCAACAGAATATGTGCTCAGCTAACTCAGCTCACTAAAGTGGCAGGTCTCACTGTAGAATAATCTTCCACAAATGCTTCGTGATGGTAATCTCAGTGACTAATCTCAGTCATAATCAGAATTAAAGACAATAGTTCTCAAGTTAAAGACCAACCAATCTTCTAAGTCCAAAGAGAATGTTTTCTAGAAGAAATGTGAAATCTCCAGACTGCTTGAAGTTGTGAAGTCAGGAACTTGTGGGGAAGAGGAACAGTGGTGATTATAAAAGTAGTGAAATACAATAAGGTATAAGTGCAAATGATGGTCACTATAGCTTGGGTGTAGATGTTGTATAAGGTTACAATTCTATCAAAGTTAACATTTAAGTTCCATTAAATTCCACTGAATCTGATCATGTTGCACAGTCTTTGAATGGAGAATCATGTCGTCTTACATGTGATCCCAATGAGATCAGAAGTGACAGACTGGCTCCTCATGGTCTTAAGTAATTATGTCTGATTTTAGTCAATGTAATTTGTACTTACTCCTCTCGTGACATAAACGGTGTCTTTTTACTTAAAAGTGCTTCTTTTTTAAGACTTGCCTATACTCTATCCTCTACCAATGATAATTAGTGGTCCTTAGACTTTCAAATAAATAAGGATTGGTTGTAGTACTAAACTTCAACCACAGAAACCCCTTTACGACAATATGTGCTGCCCCACTAGAGGGAGCACCTCTTGCACGAACTCAAGTGCAGTGTCAGTTGCAGTGAATCAGAACACAGTTTGACACATTAGAGAGCCTCTGATATGTGTTCTGAAGCTGGACTGAGGAATTTTAATGACTTCTGTCATTTTTGGCAAGGCTCTGTGTCAAAGATAGCAGAACATAGAACAGTACAGCACAGTACAGGCCCTTCGGCCCACGATGTTGCGCTGAACTTTTACCCTAATCCTAAGGTCTTTCTAACCTCCACCCCTACCTTATACTATCATCCATATGCCTATCTAATAGCCGCTTAAATGCCCCTAATAAGACCGACTCCACTACCCTCTCTGAGGAAAGAACCTACCTCTGACGTCTCCCCTATATCTACCTCCACTCACTTTAAAACTATGCCCCCTCGTAATAGCTACCTCTACCCTAAGAAAAAGTCTCTGGCTGTCTACTCTATCTATACCTCTGATCATTTTGTACACCTCTATCAAGTCACCTCTCATCCTTCGTCGTTCTAAAGAGAAAAGCCTTAGCTCTCTCAACTTTTCCTCATAAGACCTTCCCTCCATTCCAGGCAACATCCTGGTAAATCTCTTCTGCACCTTTTCCAACACTTCTACATCTTTCCTGTAATGAGGCAACCAGAACTGTACACAATACTCCAGATGTGGCCGAACCAGGCTTTTGTACAGCTGGAGCATAACTTCACGGCTCTTGAACTCAATCTCTCTATTAATGAAAACTAACACACCATATGCCTTCTTAACAACTCTATCCACCTGGGTGGCAGCTTTCAAGGAACTGTGAACATGAACCCCAAGATCTCCCGAAGCTCCTCCACACTGCCAAGAATCTTTACGTTAACCCTGTATTCTGCTTTCAAGTTTGTCCTTCCAAAATGAATCACCTCACACTTTTCAGGGTTAAACTCCATCTGCCACTTCTCAGCCCAGCTCTGCATCCTATCAATGTCCCTTTGTAACCTAGAACAGCCCTCCGCACTGTCCACAATGCGACCCACCTTCGTATCGTCCGCGAACTTGCTAATCCACCCTTCCACTCCTTCATCCAAATCATTCACAAAAATCACAAATAGAAGAGGACCCAGAACAGATCCTTGTGGTACACCACTCATAACTGAACACCATGTTGAATATTTTCCATCCACTACCACCCTTTGTCTTCTAAGGGTCAGCCAATTCTGAATCCAATCTGCCACATTTCCCCCTATCCCATGCCTCCTTACCTTCTTCCTGAGCCTACCATGGGGAACCTTATCAAATGCCTTACTTAAATCCATGTATACCACATCCACTGCTCTACCTTCATCCACGTGTTTGGTCACGTCTTCAAAGAATTCAGTAAGGTTTGTGAGGCATGATCTACCCCTCACAAATCCATGCTGACTATTACGAATCAAACTGTGCCTTTCCGAGTGATCATTAATCCTATCTCTCAGGCCCCTTTCCAATAATTTGCCCACCACTGACGTTAGACTAACTGGCCTGTAATTTCCGGGGTTATCCTTATTCCCTTTTTTGAACAAGGGAATAACATTTGCCTCTCTCCAATCTGCCGGCACTATACCCGTGGACAGTGAGGATGAAAAGATCATCGCCAAAGGCCCTGCGATCTCTTCCCTTGCTTCCCATAGAAGCCTTGGATAAATCCCATTAGGCCCGGGGGACTTATCTATCTTCAACTTCCTCAAAGTTCCTAGCACATCTTCCTTACTACCCGCCTGTTTCACAATGTCGTCCTCTACAACTACGTCCCTCTCAGTTGTGAATACCGAAGAAAAGTATTCATTAAGGACCTCTCCTATCTCTTCAGGCTTCTTGCACAAATTCCCTTTACAATTCTTGATCAGCCCTATTTCTGGTCATTCTTTATTCCTCACGTATGTGTAAAAAGCCTTGGAGATTTCCTTGATCCTATCTGTCAAGGTTTTCTCATGCCCCCTTATAGCTCTCCTGAGCCCTTTCTTCAGCTCCTTCCTGGATAACTTGTATCCCTCTCGAGCCTTTCCGTTCCTTGTTTCCCAAACCTTACGTAAGCATCCTTCTTCCTCTTAACCAGTTGTTCAACCTCTCTTGAGAACTAAGGCTCCCTCACTCGACCGCATCTTCACGGCCTGCTAGGGACAAACATATCGAGCACACGCAGTATGCATTCCTTAAACAATCTTCACATTTCAACAATGCTCTTCCCTGACAGCATCTGTTCCCATTTTATGTTACCCAGTTCTTGCCTAACAGAATTGTAATTACCCTTCCCCCAATTATAAACCTTACCCTGCTGTATGTACCTATCCTTATCCATGACTATTGTAAAAGTAACAGAGTTATGATCGCTATTGCCAAAATGCTCTCCTCAACAGGTCTAACACTTGGCCCGGTTCATTGCCAAGCACCAAATCCAAAGTGGCCTCTCCTTGTGTTGGTCTATCTACATACTGTGTCAGGAATCCTTCCTGAACGCACTGGACAAAACCCGCTCCATCTAAACTATTACAACTAAAAAGTTTCCAATCAATATTTGGAAAGTTGAAGTCACCCATGACTACAACCCTGTGACTTCTGCACCTTTCCAGTATCTGCCTCCCAATCCGCTCCTCCACTTCTCTGCAACTATTAGGGGGTCTGTAAAAAAACCTTCAATAAAGTGACTGCTCCTTTCTTGTTCCAGGCCTCAACCCAAACTCACTCTGTAGACATATCATTCTCAAACTGCCTTTCAGTAGCTCCTGTACTCGCCCTGACTAGTAATGCCGCTCCCCCGCCTCTTTTTCCACCCTCACCATTTCTTTTAAAGCATCTAAATCCCGGAACTTCCAACAACCATTCCTGTCCCTGTGTTACCCAAGTTTCTGTAATGGCCGCAACATCATTGTTCCAAGTACCGTCTCATGTTCTAAGTTCATCCACTTTATTTCTGATACTTCTAGCACTGAAGTATACACACCTCAAACCATCCCTGTTTCCACAATTAAGCTCCGTCGACCGCATTTCTTTATAAACAACCTCACTCCCTGTTGTGTCTGTTGGAAGGCTGAATACCTTATCCTCTGAGTTATAAATCCAGTTCCCCACCCCCTGCCAAACTAGTTTAAACCGTCCCGTGCAGCTCTAGCAAACCTCCCTCCCAGGATATTTGTGCCCTTCCAGTTCAGGTGCAACCCGTCCTTACTGTACAGGTCCCACCTTCCCCAGAATATGCTCCAATTATCCACATAATGGAGGCCCTCCCTCCTACACCAGCCCTGTAGCCACGTGTTTAGCTGCACTCTCTCCCTATTTCTTACCTCATTATCATGTGGCACTGGTAGTAATCCAGAGATAACTACCCTGTTTGTCCTGGACTTCAGCTTCCAACCTAACTCCCTGTATTCGTTTTTCACATTCTCAGTCCTTTTTCTACCTGTGTCATTGGTACCGATGTGTACCATGACTGCTGGCTGCTCACCCTCCCCCTTACGGATCTTGAAGACACGATCCGAGACATCGCGGACCCTGGCACCCGGGAGGCAACATACCATCCGTTCGTCTCGTTCGCATCCACAGAAGCGCCTGTCTGTGCCTCTTACTATTGAATCCCCCACTACAATTGCTCTCCTATTCTCACCCCTTCCCTTCTGTGCCACAGGGCCAGATACATGTCCGCTATAGCCTTCCCCTGGTAGGTCATCCACCCCAACAGTATCCAAAACGGTATGCTTATTATTGAGGGGAACGGCCACAGGGGATCCCTGCAGTGTCTGCCTATTCCCTTTCCCCTTCCTGACAGTCACCCAGCTACCTTTTTCCTGTACCTTGGGTGTGACCACCTCCTTATAACTATTCTCTATCACCCCCTCAGCCTCCCGAATGATCTGGAGTTCATCCAGCTCCAGGTCCCTAACGTGGTTTTTGAGGAGATTGAGTTGGGTGCACTTCTCGCAGGTGAAGTCAGAGGGGACACCAGCAGTGACCCTTACCTCCCACATCCTGCAAAAGGAGCATGCAACTGCCCTAGCTTCCATTCCCTCTGCTCGAGATTTCCAGAAGAATAAAAAAAAGGCCTTACCTTACCGACCCTCCACACAATCTTTTTTTTTGGTTAGAGGAGTAGGATGGGTGGGAGACACTTCACGTGTAGTGTTTCGGGTTTAGCCAATGCCCGAATATATCAGTTCCTTTCTGGCTCGTGTTCTCTCCACACACCCGCCGCTGAAAACAAGAAGGCTGCTGCTGCACGAGGTAAGTTTTTATACAGGGGAGAAAAACAACCTTACTATAGTCTTCAAAAATTTTCAGTCCTTTCTCAGAACAAGCCACAACTCACTTTCACAGTGGCAGGTTTGGAGTTGGCTGGAGATGCATGCATGGAGGCAACTGGCCATTTAAATCATTAGCTGCTGACAATCCTGCATAACTTTGGTGCTCTAAGTGTCTGAAACCCAATGCATGCAGATGAAACAAGGAAAGAGCAAGCCTGAACCTTGTGGATTTGTTTGCATAGTCAGGATACCCTTTGGGAGAGAGGTAAGGTATTCCTTAAGGTATTTGGTCCCAGGATAACCTTTGGGAAGTCAAACTTCCCTTTGTTGAAGGTCAGGAACACTTTGGGAGACATAAGATGCACTTTAAGAGCAATAAGTTAGCTCTTTCGAGGTAATCTTTGAAGAGGTAAGGTATCCTTTTGGAGAAATCAGGTGCCCCCCTGCGATTATGAAAACAAGTTACGCACATTGCGTAGAAAGTGCCTGAACCAACTGGGATGGTCAAGACTTCAAATAAATTTCAAGCTGTCAAAGAACAGTTGATGCTGTCAAAGAATTGTCACGCTTCTAAAATGGACATGTTAAGCAATGAAAGGAATCTGTCAAGATTGTCAAGGCATTTAACACTCCAGGCCTTTTCATCTTTATAAGAATGTAGTGAAGTCTGTAACGCTGTCCTTTACTCTTCCCTAGCAAGGCCAGTTTTGTTGCCCATCGTAAATTACACTTGAATTTGAATTGTTAAGCCATGTCAGAGGGCAGGTAAGAGACAAGCACATTACTGCGAATCTGGAGTGGGCCTGATCAGGTGAAGGTGGCAGATTTCTGAAGGACATCGGTGAACTGGATGGGTTTTAATGATAGTTTCATGGTCACCATCACTGAGATTAGCTATCGGTTCCAGTTCCATCGTCTGGGTCTGCAAACCTTTAAGGCTGCTTAACCCACTAGTACCTTCTGTCTATGTTGATATCTTCTAATATTTCAAGGTCCTCCACCTTGATGTATATTCCTGTGTCATCCTTTCATGTTGTGAAGCCTGTAAAGTATACCTTGAGGACTGTTCCCACGTTTCTGCGTCCAAACACACATTACCTCTAAAGTCCCCAATGGGCCCTACTCTTTGCCTCATTACTCTATTCCTTTCCATATTTAAAAGAAAACATTTGGGCTTCCATTATTCTACCCAGCAATGCACTCTCTTTACTTTCCTCATTTCCTTTTGAGATCCCTCTTGCACTTTTCATACTTCTTTAGGAGCTCTGCCATATTGAGCCTTTGGTACCTGACATAAGTGTCTCCTTTGTTCTTAATCCTAACCAATATATCCTTTGATATCCAGTGTTTTCCAGTCTTCGTGCCATCCTTTCGCTTCACCAGAACAGACACGACTGTTACCTTTTTGAATGCTTTCCAGGTTTTTTCTGCAAGTAGCCACTCCTAGTAACTACGCTTGAATCAAATCATATTTTATTTCAGTAAACTTAGCCTTTCCCCAATTTCCCTAATGGGGTCCTGCAAGCTCCACCAGCACAGAGATATGCACCTCGGTGGATATATGAACTGCGTTTGGCTTGGACTCAGCATCTGGTGAGCACAGCGTAAACATAAATCCACAACCAGTGAAGTAAGCAACATGCAAGGCCTCTGATACTTGGGGGATCACTGAAACCAGGCCCCCGCTTAGCCCCATGCAATGGACACACCTCTCTAGCTTTCCATGATTGACATGCTGGAGATGCAGGAACAGGCAGGGGTACATCAGGCAGAGATCCAGAGGCCTTCAGCGGCCTGGAAGGGAAAATGGAGGAGTCTGCACTGCCTGGTAAATGAGTGCTTCGCTGCCTGCATGGAAAGGATAGCAGCCACCTTGGAGACCCAGGTAGAGCAGAACACACATAGGTTCTGGGGACCTGACCTCCATCTCTGGAGCACCTTGACCTGCCTCGACATGACTCTTCACTTCAATAAGTCAGAAACCCACAGGGAGGAGGAGTTGTGGGCAGGCTTCCTATCTCCAGACACCTCGGGGATGTCCTTCCTTTCCCCCACCCCTCTGCCGGGGAGCCATTGCCTCTAACTGGTCAGGAAAGAGAGTGAGCACCCGAACCTGTACAGGACAACCTCAGCATTGCAGGGCCCTGGAGGTACTGAGTCCCCTGAAAATGCCTGTCCAAACCATCACAGTCACCAGTCAACATGCTGCCTTCATTCCAAGTGGGGCTGTCTGCACACTGCCTTGACACAGTGGGAGGCAAAGAAAAAGGTTGTTCTGAGGGCTTATTATCCAATTTATACAGTTTGTATTGCTCTAAATATACCTTTGTTTGTACTGCATACAGGTTTCCTGTAATCTCATTGCATCACTAGATGCTGACATGGTTGGCTAAAGTGAATGGGGTGGTGCATTTCCAGCTCCCTTCCACAAACCTCCGAACTTCAGAATATGATTCTGTTCTTCCATTGGCAGACCGTTTATTGTCTCACATCATCAAGCAATATGCATGCCTCATATTGTTCTTCATGACCTAAACAAAGATAACCTTATTTGGAAGTTGCAGCCAAGGCTCATAAGATTGATCTTGGGGACTGTGCCAGTGTTAGGTGATGAGACGTAGAGGAAAATGAGCCTATGCTTGCTATTTGCACAGAATAGAGACATATATTTGAGGATTAAAGAAATATGACTGTAGTCTGCAGCATGGAAGCGGGAAATATGTTTCCCATGGATGGGATCTCCATGGCTAGCCAGAACATCCTCAGAATAAGATAATTCCCACCTGGAGCCCGGAATTGCAGTGCAAAGGCTAGACTTTTATATATCATTTTATACCTTTAAGGAATCACAAAAGTTATCAAGGGATATCAGCATAGTACGAATAAAACCAGAAGCCTAATTTAATGAAGCAGAGAAAAATGTAATATACATAACTTAATGATGCAGAGAAAAATGTACTTGAAGCAACTCAATGGTGTATGTCCCAAATAGAGAGAATGATGACAGTTTGTTGACAAAGCATAGCAGAAGAAACAAGTATCTATAGCTCACACATCTCACCTGATAAAACCCTGGGCTTCTTCTAGTCCATGTCATAAGCATTGCTTTTCTCATTGGAGGAGACATCTCACTCTTCCATCTCTTATTCTCCTAAAACATGCCTACTTTATTGAGTGTTGTATTAGGGAGGGTATAGCACACCATGCTGATGTAGGACAATCTTTCTCGGGTACAATATACAGCCTGGGTAGTGCAGACTTGAGTATCAATTTGAGCAAGCCCCATTGTCTATTTGTTGATGTGCAGCATATTTAAGACACAACCTAGCAGGAAAGACACAGAGGCATTGACTCTCTGCCAGTTGACGTTAGCTGCAAAACTCCCTGTGGATTCTCATTTGGCCAAAGCCCATTGTCGCTGTGACCTCTGATTGCCTGGTTCTGGTGTCTCTGAATGCCCTGAAAGCTATTTGACTGAAGTTCAATTAGGTAAGGGCAATAAAGTTTGGCCTTGCCAGCATCTTCCATGATCCATGCAAAAATAACCAATGAGAAATGAGTGTCATTAGAGCCAATGACTGTTGCAGATGCAGCAAGTCTTCTCTCTTGTGCCATGTCCACTCTACCATGCCCAGTTGACCAGCCAGTCTCCTTCCTCGTGCCACTTTCACTGCACTTGGGGAACCTACAGCACAACTCTATGGTTAACCTTGGTTTAAAGCTGTTAGCTGAAGAGAGGGAGTGCAGGGATGGGGTTGAGGTGAGGGCAGGGGGTGACATGTAGGAGATACATGCTTACATCATGCTAGCTTGGTAATTAGAAGAGATGGTGCAATCAGGATGAAATAGGAGTGAGGAAAAGTAGGTATGACCATATGACACTGCTGGCCATAACCACAGCTGTGTCCATTCCAATGATGGAGAGTGTTGTCTCCTCCGCTGGAGTGAGAACTGGCCCCTGTTAGATAGCTGCTGCTGGTTTCTGTTGTCCAGCTTGGCGTGGAAAAGAAACGGAAGCAAATTGTAGTGCAATCTGTTTGAGTGACGTTGTTGTCATGGTCCCTGAACTAGCAGCTTGTATAAGGTGTGAGATGTGGGTGGATAAGGAGTCAGTTAAGCTAAGAATGTTAGGTATGAGTCAAGACTGATGGAGAAATGGGGGCAGGTGTTAAGCAGCGTGTGAGGCTTATGGTGCAATTGCAGAAAAGGGCATTCGCTAGAAATGACCACTCTACAAAATCAATCTCTTAGCCCTGCATCAAGGCATCAGACCCATAAACTCCCTCTAATGAACTTACTTTAGCAGCACTCTGAGTGTGGCATTCAACATTTGAACAGCTCGACTTCAAAATCTTCCTTCTGTTGATGGCGAAGCACAGACTTCAAATATATTCAAAATCATCCAAGCAGAAGTGTGAATTGCTGACAGTTGGTATATATGCTGAGGTTGCATTGGAAAGCTGCAGAGCACTGTTTTAAGCTTGAGCAACCATGTGATCACCAGTTCCCACACTGTTGTGAGACAGTGGACAACAGCTAGATAAGTTGCAGTTTTAGTTTCCATCACCCTTCAAAACACCCTTTTGAAGTTATTTTGAGATTGTGAGCACTGTCAAGTCAGGGTGGAACAGATTACTGATTGCCAGTGAACAATTAATGCACAGAAATATAAGCCACATTTTGCAATGGACTGTTGTTTCCCCTCTGAGTTGTATTTCAGACCAAGTCATTGAATAGATAAGGGCACTGTCAACTGCTGACAGGATTATTTATAGGACACCCACATTACCAAGAACTGAAATAGATGCAAGCGGATATTATTTCAGCAATGCAGAAGTAACAGTTTTGAAGGAAGAAGTGTTCTCAATGCAAGTTAGTCACCAAGTGAGGTGATGGTGTATTTTTGTGGTTATAACCAGAAGCTGCAGCAGAGAAATTAATGTCATGTTGGAATTCTACAATAGGTTTGACATTTGACTGACTGTTTTTGTGGTTTTCTTTTATAACCACCTGTGCATTCATTCACACAAAAGCAAAAGACCACAGAAGTCGGAAATCTGAAACAAAAATGGAGAATGCCGAACTGATGCATAGACCCGAGGCAATAAGTCTTTTCATCAATCTGTCCGCAGATGCTGAAATCCTTGTACAGCATTGCTTTTTTTTTCCAATTTTATTACGTACATTCATTCAACTATTTGCTGCAATTTCAAGCTGTTCTCTGCAACAATCTAAAGTATGAGAGAGCTGCTGTTACAGTTGTACTATGCTACTACAGGGAAAATGCACCTTATCCAATTACCTCAGAATTGTGTACACTAAAGCACGTGAAGTTAACCATTATCACATAATCTTCCATTCAGCATCGCATCCATTGATTTCCTTCCAGTCTGTCCACAGTTATCAGCTCTATGAAATATCCAACCTGCAATGATAAACTCAGAAAAGCTTACACCCAGCCTCCGAGAGATGCCAATGTGCACAGCTCGCTTCAATCTTCATCCCAAGATCCTCAAACAACACTTTTTTCTAGTTGATCATGGCTTCCAGTGTCCTTGCTTCATTATCTTCCCTCTTCAAATCCTGATTTGATTTTTTTTTCCTCCCTTCCTCTAGTCTCTTCCCACTCATGTCAGTGGTTCTCCCACTGGTCTGCACCACTTTATTAGTTTCCAGTTTCCAGACCCGAACAAACTCCTTTTTACCAAAAATATCTCATTCTCTCTACTCCTCTATCTGCCCGAGATTCAGTTTGAGAGATTGTTACTTCACCCTGAAGGGTGATCTGCATGATAATCTCTTGCTCCAGTAGTTATTACAAGTAGACCCAGTTCTTTTCTGAACCCCTGAATACATGCAAGTCACTCATCAGGGCTAAGGTCTCAGAGAAGATGCCAAGACCTCTGAGATTTCATGTAATATCACACAAGTATAATTCAGGACATTTGGTGTAGAGTAAAATGGAGAGTCATGGGGAGTTAGCTGAAGATTTTGGAGTTTATTCCAAAACCACATAAGCTTCACCACATCTGTGGATTTGCACTGAAAAAGTGCTTACTGAGAGGATTTAAAAGGCTAAATCAAGGCGAGTTGATTGGGAGTTTGAAGAGTTAATAGATGATACAAATTCTAAGCTTAAAAGATGCTCACAAGCTGTGACTTTTGGTGAAATCTGGTTACTGGAAATTGGTTGTGATTTGTTAATAACACTTATCTCAGGTTTTACAGTGTGTGCACATAAGGACACCATCAACATGAATCATTAAAGACATATGGCTCAGCCTTTGGTGATGTATCTGCTTTGAGAATCTTTGGGTCAGAGTATTGCAGGAGGCAAACTTTTGCAGACGACCGCCGCAAGAGAACCAAAGACGTACTTGTGGTTGTCTTGCCACAAATAGCGAACGTCTTTCTTCAAAAACTTTCTCAGCATGATACTTTCTCCGCAAATGTTAAGAAAAAATGGCAAAAGGAAGATGAAACATCCATTTCACCCTCAGGGTGAGCACTTACTTAACATCCTCAAAATTGCCTGGAAAGGCAGACTCCATGGAGCTGAAGATGTTTAAAGTGGCTGACCCTGGCTTGACAAATTCATGCTGTTAAACACCATTCCTTGTCATTGTACTGCTGCCATCAGTAGTTAAAGGTTGTGCTCATGACCTGCCTTTGTCTTACCCATGACCATAACACTGTCAGCCAAGCAAACGCTGTCAGATACATTTTCAATAATCCTGTACAATATTCCTGCTGGAATCAGTCTTGGCTAACTGATAGCCCAAATGGTATCAACCTGAAACAGCGCAGGTAATGCCAGCTCAAATATCATGAGCTCCTGGGACTTTTTCTGCTAAGTTGGCAGAACAGTGGCTGTGTCACACATCTTATTTAGGAAAGAACCTGGCTCCAGAAAATTTAGCACTTAGTTTTTCAAAGATCAGTGTTTATGTGGTCGTCTCTTCATGAGGAAGGTTGAGGTACTTTGGATCTTGGTTTAGTCTTATGGTGCCATCTTTTTTCAGGATACACCAATCCAAGTGGGGCTCCACCTTCAGAATTGCACTCTTCCAACCTGATTCAATTCCACACAAAGTTTTTCCTGGATGTGCACACTGCAGATCTTTGGAGGATTGATGAATAGATGAATCATCCTTGTGACAATTTCACATGATCCACAAAATTGCAGATCATGTCAAAGTGGTTTGGGTACAACTTGAGATTGTTGACTGACTCAATTTCATACCCTTGGTCTGTTCCATCTCAGTGGGTGTGGTTTGAATCTCATGAATTGCGACTGTACTGAGATCTGTATGTCTTGGTAGTCTTGGCACTGTTTGCCCATTGGCATCCACCAGATGTGCTTGCATTTGAAAATCTGCTGCCAGTGTTGTGGTGTTGAACTTTCTTGTTTACCAACTGTGTTTTATTCTGGGCTGACCTTTGAAACCAGATTTCTCTTGTCCATCATTATCATGGAATCCCTACCATGTGGAAGCAGGCCATTCTGCCCAACAAGTCCATGCCACCCCTCCAAAGAGCATCCCACCCAGACCCATCCCCCTTCCCTTTCCCTGTAACCCTGCATTTCCCATGCCTAATACACCTAATTTACACACCCCTGGACACAACAGGCAATTTAGCATGGCCAATCCACCTAGCCTACACATCTTTGGACTGTGGGAGGAAACCCACGGAGACACAGGGAGAATGTGAAAACTCCACACAGACAGTCGCCCGAGTGTGGAATCGAACCCAGGTCCCTGATGCTGTGAGGCAGCAGCGCTAACCACTGAGCCACCGTGCCGCCCCATTCTATAATGTGTCAATATGTGGCCCCTTTTTCTTGTCCAGAAGATCATTCTTGAACGCTTTAATTGGTATAGAAGCAATCACTAATTTGATGAGACTCTCTGACAGCTCCTCATTGGAAAAGTCACACTCATTTGTTCATGGGGTTGCTGTCTGTTTGACAACAGTTGGAGTCTGTTAACCCTGGAGTTGATTCTTGACTTGAGCTGGTCTTTCTGTACCTTCCAGAACTTTTTTGGATCTTTCCAATCATCCACAGAAAGACCGGATGTGTTCACTCTCCTTCTTGCAGATGGTAAGCACCATATTCATAACTCTCTTCTGAGGATCTTTGTACACAGATCAGCTTGCTGTTGTAGAGAAACATTTTTGAGTTTTTTAATCCTGTATTTTCCTTTAGGGAATCTTTGTGTCTGTGCAGTGAGGAGAATTAAATTGCTTCTCGAACATTCTATTATAGCAGCTAATGTGGCTCAGTGGGTTTCTTGCTCTACCTTCAAACCAGAAGACCCTGGGTTCAAGCCTCACTCCAGAATTTATTTGCTACTGAAGAAAAGAGCTGCTGAGGCAGGCAAGCCAGTGTGAATGGTGCCTGACCCAGCTCAGGTAAAGGTGAGGCTTAGTGACAGGAAGAACATCCACCTGTAAAACCACTGGCTAAATTCAATAGTTAAACGTTTACAGTAAAGGTCACTAACCAGCATTATGGGGTACAGTAAAGGTCACTAACCAGCATTATGGCAACCCCATATAAGATGAGAAAAGCCATCATAGGAACTACCTCTGCCATACTGAAATGGGTTCATTGCCACATTTACAACTCTGATCTAACATGGTCCTAAAGTGTGCTGTGCTGTTGGAGATGTAATTCTTCAAATAATACGTTAACAGTTCTTGTCAATGTTTTCAACCCAATGTTAAAAATTTCTTGGTATTGTGTGTGTTACCGTTCACTCAAGGAGTCCAAATTGCTTTGGCAACATACTTTGTGCCTGCACGTTGTGATCTGGAACTATGGACAGTGATAGTAGATGCTATAATATCCCTTCCATAAGATGGTTGACCAGGACTCTCTCCTACTCTTACTGCCTAGGCATGGGTGTGTGGAAGAAGCATTTTTCAGTTGATCCTCAATCTATTTGGCCATTTCATGAATGCACCTTTTTGGCCAACATGTCATGGGTTACATGGGACATGAATCCAGAGCTTCCAATTCAGAGGCAGGGCCACTACCGACTGCTCCACAAGACCTCCTCAAAAATCTCTGAGTGCAACTATAAAATAGAGCCAGTTATGTCCTGGCTAATATTGTTTGATTGGAAGGAGCACTCAGAACTGAAAGAGGCCCTCTAGCTTATGAAGCCTGTGTAGCTTTCCAAAGAGCATTCCATGGTGGCTGAATTTTCTTACCAATACTTACCGTCAGCGCTTAACCATATGTGGAGGCGGGCAACATGACAGTGCATCTTTAGAAGGGCTGTTCTCCTCCAAAGTGTTTCCTGCACGACACTCTTGTTTCAGACAAGTACTTAGAGGAACACTGAAAGAATGAAGGAGAAATGAAATTTGGCTTCAGCAAGCTTGAGAATCTAATATGAAGTTGAGAAGCTTACTGATTATTTGCCAAGGTGATTGAAGAATTGGAAGAGTTGTAGACATCAGCTCAGGTATGGCACCTGCCATGGCAGTCATTGACAGTCCACTGTGTTTATCTTCCTGACTCCTTGCTCTGTTCAAATGAGGCTATAATTTTAGGACATTGTTTCCCAAATCATAATCTACGCCAAACCCCCTCATTCCCAACCCCGGTATTCTGTGCTTTCTTGATGCCAAAACAAAGCACGAGAGTTATTGAGAAGTTGGGTTTGGAGAAGATGAAGGGTTAGGAGTTGGACAAGAAGCAAAACAGAATCAGGATGGGGAAGTGATGAACATAAAGCCATATCTGTGGATTATGAACTGAGGAAGGAGTCCTGTAAGGACCAGACAGTTGTGCAAATGGTAGAACGTAAGAAGAAAATGTGAAGAGACCAAAGGAAGAAATGTGTGCGTTTTTGCATTGAGAATGAGAGTGACTGCAGTATGCCCTTGTGATGATGTACCAAACGATATGATGTGAAGGTGGATATTGTTGAAGATAGAATCGCTGGGGTGACTCTTTGCTGCTCTATGAAGGTCATTGCATCCTCTTTGTACATGAACTCCAGCAACCACTGATGACTGCTCAATAAGAGGGGCCGCCAACTCTTTTAGTTTAACATGGTGAGGTCAGAAGGAGCAGGAAAGGCCCCATCGGATTTGGATCTAGTTCTCTTAGATCTGACTTGTCTACGAGCCACCTTGCCAACCTCCCAAGATCAGCAGGCTGTGGCAGAGTGTTCATTTGCTCCTGGAACACGATGACAATTGAAAAGAGACACAAATATGAAAATAATACAGGGTAGCCAGTAGAATCTGTAATCCAAATTCCTATGATTATATGCCAGCTATTGACATACATTTAAAATCTTACATAACAGTACATCAACCCAAAATCACTCAGAGAAATGCTGCGACATGCACTTTCCTGGACAGTTGCAAATCCTGAGCTAGGCATTTCCTCACAGGAAAAGGAAGAAAATAGAAAGCTAAAGCCCAACAATTGTGTTGAATAATTCTATTTTAATAACTCCCTTTCAGCTGTGTATCAAAATCAGGATAGCCCTTTCTCCTAAAAGTATTTTGTTTCCTCCTTTAACTGGAAGAACAAATATTGACTTCGAACTTGACTAACAGTCCACAGCTGGGCACATGATGAATAGAAAATCAAATGCTAAAGAAGTAGAAACGATTCCAATGAGAGACAGTATATTATTACATTATTAGAAATTGCAAACAACTCTCTCATGCATATCAAAAGCTCTGGAACAACTTATTTGTAGCACGCAATCATGTTGCGGGTGTAATTTTAAGGTAACAACAGGTGGATGCAAGTACTATTTACATTCTAGCCATTGGTGTTAGCCTGCAGCCCTCAAAGGGGCTGCTGCAAAATACAGGGACGATAAAGTTTGTTTCAAAGAATTTATCAGGCCACAGGCAGCGTAAATGCTTCTTTTTCCTTGACCCACAGTAATGTTCTACTCCATTGCTGATCCTCTGTCTCCCTCCAATCAACCCCTTGAAATCCTCATTCCTAAATTTAACATTGGATTTGGAACTCAATTCCACAGCAAAGTTGCAACAATCCCCAATTCCTCATTGACAGACAAGGTACCTATGGTTAAGCATCTACAGCCCCCCAACTATTTGGAGATGGGTGATGTAACAGTATGAAAGAGCCCCAAAGGAATATAGTCACACCGATGAATGAACAAAAGTATTTTTTTAAAAGTGCTTTTCATGGGCAGCGGACATGCCAAAACAATTTACAGCTAATTGATTAAATTCTCTCAACACCCATTCTCACTCCTTAATCCTTCCTGACCTAGGATGCTGTCAATTTCCATGTCCTTTTGTTTTAAATCTTCCTTCCTCTTCTAACTGCATCTCATTGAGCAATGTTTCCATGGATATCCCACCTGTACTTCATTCAAGGATCCATTCTGAAACTGTGAACCCAGGCAGCCAATGTTGTCAGGCTATTCCATCAGAACAGGCATCACAATTGAGAATGTTTCCACTCAACATCTGCATTGGAACATGGAAGGTGTGGTCAACAACAAATGATGCAAAGCTGCCTGAAGGGGTTTGCAAACTCAAAGAATAGCAGGACAGAGAGCTGGTAGAGTTGGCTAAGGACTGCATGTGTGAGAGGTGTCTGGTTTGTAGTTGGGATGGGCCAGGCTTTTTGAGGAAGTCTTTGAAAAGAATGTTTGAGAAGTTAAACCTCAAAATGAAGGTCTTGGCCACAACAGGGATTGTTGACTGAGGACTCAATTGTGATGCCTCTCATGAGAGGGAAGGTTGGTCTTTGCAACAAACTAGATGTGCAGAAGGCTCAACTTGTAGGTAAACAGAGCAGTGTGGTTGCATGTCACACAGAGAAGAATGAATTTTTGACCAATCTAATGAACACAGTGCCAGAAACACCCAGGTCTTGGCAGGAGTCTATCTGGTTGGCCTCAGTACTGCTTGTATTGAGTGGGAGTTACTGGATAACGATCAAGAACAGTAGCCCTTCCTGACTTTCTCCCTAAGGTCCTGAAATGATTCATAGTAATTAGCATGAGTCAAGTCTCAGTTCAAAACAAGTTAACTCAGCGAAGACCAGGAATAAAACTTGTGATCTATTAAATCCTATGGTTTAGTTCTGCAGTACAGATACACTGACAGATTAGGAAAATTTCACTTTCTTGTTCTTTAATTTACTGCTAGCAAATTGTTAAGATACAGAACAGAATTGGAATTTTGAAAACCAACAGTTCTTTCAGTAGGAAACGAGATATCTGACCTATGCAAATAAGCATTGGCTGTGGAAATAACTGTTAAAATGTGCTAGTTATACATCAACCAGGTTTCTGTGAAAGGAAGTTGCATATTCTAGTGAGGGCACAACAAGGGGATCTGTACTAGATATTCATTCTCCAATGCTTATTCCTCCACTAATCACAGCCTATGTCTTTTGAGATTAATATCTCCTCTATGTTGGTGTGACCACATGCCCATAGCAAGAGATTCCTCAGGTTGTGTACTGAACTTTGGATGTCATTTATACCCCAACAAATCCGTCTTAGGGAACGAGGACTGAGACAAAATCAATTGTCAACTAAGATGCTTGTCATTTTTACATGTGAGGACAAATGAGCTGTTAAATACACGCAATGTCCTTACCTCTGAAACGGTAACACACTCATGTCCACACTATTTCGATCATGTTTAGAGCAGAGTTATTTTCTCCTGAATGCAATATTACAATATCATTGCCCTCTCTTTGATCCATTTCTTGCTATGTTCAAGAGGCAGCAAATCCCTTCCCGGTATTGTTTAATTTAATATTGCATTAACACAAAAGACAGCCCAATGCCTTGTTTTCTGCTTAGATTTTGTACCCCAAATGTGATGAGAAAATTAAAAAATATACATCCATACCCAGCCTGTGAGCATGTGCTGGCAACTCTACAATGTATCTCCCATCACCATTTGTCTCGCAGTTTTATTGCAGTTATTTATAGATTTGATAAAACTTATTTCGTATTCTCCAAACTGCTGCAGAATATCAGTCCAGATTTTTCCTCCAGTGATAGAACCAGTAAGTGATCAGATCTGAGTTTGGCAGGAGCTTTAGTCTACGAGACATCCCATAAACTGAAGTGCGCAGCTAATTCTCACAAAAAATAAGATGTACTGCAGTCACACTTTCACTCCCCTCCATGATGTTGGGTTAGAGTCAGTTTTCCAACATATTGCACTTTTTGTTGATGCAGAGTGATGCCAACAGTATGGGCCCAATTCTCGCACCAACTGAGGTTACCATGAAGGGATATCCTTCTCACTTCCCCCTCACTTGAGTCATGGTGACCTTCCGGTTAAACCACCACTAGTCATCTCTCTAATGAGAGAGGAGCCCTTTGGTCTGGTAGGATTATGACAACTTTACAGTTTTAAGTTGGGTTAGAAGCCATTATTCAAAAGTCTTAGAGTCATAGAGATATACAGCATGGAAACAGATCCTTCGGTCCAACTTGTCCATGCTGACCAGATATCCTAAATTAATCGAGTTCCATTTGCAACATTTGGCCCATATCCTTCTAAACCCTTCCAATTCTGTACCCATCCAGATGCCTTTTAAATATTCTAATTGTACCCGCCGCCCCCAATTCCCCTAGCATCTCGTTCCATACACGCACCACCCTCTGCATGAAAATGTTGTCCCTCAGATCCCTTTTAAATCTTTCCCTCTCACATTAAGCCAATGCCCTCTAGTTTTGGACACCCCTACCCTGGGAAAAAATACCCTTGGCTATTCACCCTTTCCATCCCCCGCATGATTTTATAAACCTCTATAACGTCACCCCTCAGTCTCCGATTCTCCAAGGATAAAAGCTCCAACCTATTCATCCTCTCTCTATAACTGAAACCGTTCAATCACAGCTACATCCTTGTAAATCTTTTCTGAACCCTTTCAACTTTAACAACATTTTTCCTAGAGCAGGGAGACCAGAATTGAAAGTAGCATTCTAAAAATGGCCTCACCAATGTCCTGTACTGCCGCAACATGACATCCCAACTCCTATTCTCAATGTTCTGACCAATGAAGGCAAGCATTCCAAATGCCTCCTTCACAACCCTGTCTATCTGCAACTCCACTTTCAAGTTGGAAGGTGATGGCCTAGTGGCATTATCACTGGACTGTTATCCAAAGACCCAGGTAATATTCTGGGGACCCAGGTTCCAATCCCACCACAGCAGATGATGGAACTTGAATTCAATAAAAATCAGGAACTAAAAGTCTAATAATAACAATGAAACCATTGCTGATTATTGGGGAAAAAAACCATCTGGTTCACTAATGTCCTTTACAGAAGGAAACTGCCATCCTTACCTGGTCTGGCCTACATGTGACTCCAGACCCACAATGTGATTCACACTTAACTACCCTCTGGGCATTTAAGGATGGACAATAAATGCTGGCCTAGCCAGCAATGCCCACATCCAGTGAATGAATAAATGAAAAAAGATACTATGCATCTGCAGCTGTAGGTCTCTTTGTTTGGCAACGCTCCCCATGGCCTTACTATTGACTACATAAGTCCAGCTCTGGTTTGCTTTACCAAAATGCAACACCTCACATTTATTTAAATTTAACTCCATCTGCCACTCCTCAGCGCATTGGCCCATTTGATCAAGGTCTCGTTGTACTCTGAGATAATCTTTTTCACTGTCCACTATACCATTTATTTTGGTGTCATCTACAAACCCACTAACCATATCTCCTACATTCTCATCCGATCATCTACATAAGTGACAAAAAGTAGTGGATGCAGCACTGATCCTTGTGACATATCGCTGGTCACAAGCCACCAGTTTGAGAAACAACCCTTTACCACTACTCTCTGCCTCCTACTTTCAAGGTAATTTTGTATCCAGATGGTTAGCTCCCCCTGGACCCCATGTAGTCTAACCTTACCAACCCATTTACTGTGCAGAACCTTGTCAAACGCCTTGCTGAAGTCCATATGGACAACGTCCACTGCTCTGCCTTCATCAAACTGCTTTGTTTCCTCTTAAAAAAAACTCAATCAGGTTAGTGAGGCACGATTTTCCATGCACAAAACCACGTTGACTATCCCTCATCAGTCCTTGCCTTTATGAATGCTGTAAATCCTGTCTCTCAGAATCTCCTCCAACAACATACCCACCACTGAAGTAAGGCTCACTGGTACATAGGTACCTTGCTTTTCCTTACAGCATTTCTGAAATAATAGACCCCAAATATTCAACCTTCAGTCTTCCAGCATCTCACCTGTGGCTGTCTACAGTATAAATATCTCAGCAAGGGGCCCAGTAATCTCATCCCTAGCTTCCCACAGAGATCTGGGATACACCTCTTCCACCATGCTGGAGAAAGTGTGTTTGTTGAAACATTTCAAGATGTTCCTGTGGGTTTATGGAATGTTGGACCAGCTTGACAGTAGAATCACCCTCTTTCACAATGCCCACTTTCTGCTTCACCCCCTAGTTTTGCACATGCTCAATCAATTTCACCAGCTTGCTGATTGACAACACTTTCCACTTCCTTGTGGATTTTGCCATCGTTGCACACATTATACGTTGCTTCACAGAGGAATCTCAAAGAAATGAAATTATGGCTTATCCAGCATTCTACATCTGAACATGCTCAGGTCTAACCAACCCTCTCTGATTCGTCAGTGGGTCAAACAAGAAGTTTGAACAAAGCTTCTGCCTATTTATGGGCAGTGTTCTTGCTCTTTGGATGAGGGATGATTGAGAATTTCGACACAGTGGAATTCCATGGTAACCAATATTCTTAATTCACTTCTTGACTCCCCATGGCCTGTTCATGAGTAAACAAGGCACCAGTTGGAAGTGTAATGCGATGTTCCTCATTTGCCTGGATGAGAGCAGCTGCAGAAACACTAAAAAAAACTCAAGGGTCATCCAGGACAATGCAACAGCTGGATTGATCCCATCCCCCATACCATATATTAAATATTCACTCTCTCTACTGCAGCTGCATCACAGCAACAATCCATGCAATCTACAAGATGCACTGCAGCAAATTGCCAAAATGTCCTTTGACAAACATCCTGATCTTGTAAACTCTACAATCTGAAAGGACAAGGCATGGGAGCTTCACCAAGTTCTGCACCAAGTCACACACCATCCTGACTTGGAAATATGTGGCTGTTCTTTCATTGCCACTATGACAACTCCCTTCCTAACACAATAAGGGATGTACCCACACCACATATTCCGTAGCAGTTCAAGGAAATGTCTACCGACAGCTGTATAAAGGCAAACAGGGACATCCTACCAAATGTCTGCCAACCAGCTCTTACTCATATCAAGTCACACTCCACTATTAACCCTGTGCTTGCTGACTTACTTTGATTCCCAGCCAAGTAATGTCATGACTTTAACATTCTCGGTCTTGTTTACCAATCTGTCCCTTGCTTTACCTCTCCTTATGGCTATAATTTTCTCCAGTCCTAAAACTTTCCAAGATATCTGCAGTCCTCTAATTCTGGTTTCTTAAAATTGCTGATTTAAACCTCTCTACTGTTGGAGGCCATACCTTCAAGTTGTCCAGGCTTTACATTCTGGAATATGCTCCCTACACCTCTTCACCTCTCCACCAGGAGTGTTTTTAAGACACTCCTTGAAGCCTAGCTGTTTGACCAAATGACCTAATGTCTCCTTATGTGGGGCTTAGTGTCATATTTTATTTTATACTATAAGGAGTGCTGGGAGGTTTTCATGTTAAAGACCCTTTATAAATATAAGTTACTGTTGTGTGTGGGAACATAAAATTCCATTTACATTGTTGCACCTGCTTCAGGCCCAATTCAGGTATAAACATTTCAAAAATGTACAGGTGATTTGGCAGAACTTCCTTATGGCTTAAACCAGATCCAAAAGGACAAATGTGAAACTGTAACAATGAACTTTAGACATTAGCATCATGATTACCTGGCTTCTTGACAGATACTGACTAATACCTTTGCAGAATTAATAATTTCAAGAAGGACTACAAGTCAATTTTATGCAACGTGTTTTCAAAAATGAACCCCTTGATGCTCAGTGTAATTCTAGTGCATCTGCATTGTATTTACTTGCAACTCAATATATCTTTCATGAGATGCCATATTCAGAACAGAATGCAGTACACTCATTGGAATGTGACCTGGGTGCAAGTCTGTGCTTTGCGTGCCAATATCTTGGGATGGAACAGTCAGTTGCTGAACATTACAGCATTGGGTCTGTGGTTAACTTTCTCTGAGTCAGACAATCACAGGGCCCAGTCCCAGGCTTAAGTCTCAAACATGTAAGCCACATGGCACATCAGTTTCCAACTAAGGGAGTACTACTGTTTCAGAGCCACTACCTTTTGGAGACAAAGTTAAACATCGGCCCCTCAATGTGAAAGATCTATGGCACTCTTTCAGAAAAAGCAAGCACTCCCAGTTTTCTCACCAATATTTATTCCTCAAACCATATTATTAAAATCTAATTAACTGGCCATTAACACACTACCGTCTGTGGGATTTTTCTGTGCAAAATTGGTTGCCACCCTTCATGTATTACAACAGTGATTACACTTCAGAATAATTTAATTGGCCGTAAAACATTTTGAGAATTCCGTGACATCAGTTACTGAACAAATCAAAACTTTTGATCCAAAAGAGAGTTAGCTTTCAATCTTATCTGCTCTACACCACCTTAATTGCTTCTTCATAAAGCCAGCAAAGCACTTCTGGTGGTTTAATAGAAGGGAACAGTGATTGACACCGGTAAGTATGGACTACTTATTTAAAGTATCTACTATTTAAATAAGAGGATTATCCATCATTTAGATAAGTGGCTTATAACACTGTTATCCTTTTGGGCTAACTTTTATTGATATTGCAGATGCCTTGCACCAGACCAGAAAGCAGGAGTCAACCCTGCCCCAGTTATTCCAATTAAGAGAATATCACCAGGACTATGCCCCAACTGAGGGCAGAGGCCAAGCTCCGAGCTGCAAGCCTAATCTTGGTGACGCACCTTTCAATACGAAGTAAATTTACCTCAAAGAGCTGGGGCTAGACAGGTAGGCTCTAACAATCAGATGGCAAGTAGTAGATCACTTTCAAGTTGCAACTTCTGTAATGTACCAGACTTGGAGGTTTCCTTAGCATGGTCTTGAGCAACTGGGCAGTTTCAAACATTTTTCCCTGTGTTCCAACAGCTCGTTGTGCCTCTTCCCAGTCTATCACTCTATCACTGGTGGCCATGTCCTCACTTAGCTCTGGAATCCTTCCCTAAAATTCTTCACCTTTCTAAGACCCCTTTTAAACTAAGTTTTGCCCACCTTCCCTCTTTTCCTCAGTATTCCTTTTTACACTCCTGTAAAGCAGTTTGAAATATTTTACAACATTTTATAACATAAATGTAAAAAGTTATAGTTTGCTATACTTCAAATAGTCTAGTTTAACTTGACATCTTAGAGAGAATAAATTCATACGCTTATATTTTAGCATAAACTAGTTTCCAGGCAGCATTCAGAAACCTACAATGAGCTTGTGTACCTCTTGCGTACCTCATGACTAAAATCTTTCCTCCATGGCACCAGGCCAAAGCTTCACCCTGATGCCTCAGTTTAAAGACATTATGTTTGGATTGTGAACAGTATTTGCTGTGATCTCACTAAAATGGAATGTATAAAAGAGTCCAGGCATTCTCGAAGTAGTATTCAGAGTACTTAAGTATAAGCAGAATATATGAGACAGCAATTATTCAGAAATATTTTTTTCTTGTATTTAGGGGCAATTCAATGGAACTGCCCTCTGAGCAATGGATATACAGCATATATACAGCAGCTACCTAGAATACTCCTCCTCCCACTCACCTTCCTGCAAAACTGCTATCCCCTATTCCCAATTCCTTCGCCTCCGCCGCATCTGCTCCCAGGATGAGGCATTCCACTCCCGTACATCTCAGTTGTCCTCGTTTTTCAAGGACCGTAACTATCCCCCCCTCAGTGGTCGAGAACGCCCTCAACCGTGTCTCCCACATCTCCCGCAACTCATCCCTCACACCCCGTCCACGCAATAACAACCAAAAAAGAATCCCCCTCGTCCTCACGTACCACCCCACCAACCTCCGGATCCAACGCATCATCCTCCGACACCTCCGCCATCTGCAATCCGACCCCACCACCAAAGACATTTTTCCCTCCCCAGCCTTATCTGCTTTCCAGAGGGACCACTCTCTCCGTGACTCCCTTGTCCTCTCCACACTCCCCTCCAGCTCCACCACACTCGGCACATTTCCCTGCAACCGCAGGAAGTGCTGCACCTGCCCCCATACCTCCTCCCTCACCCCCATCCCAGGCCCCAAGAAGACTTTCCACATCAAGCAGATGTTCACCTGCACATCTGCCAACGTGGTATACTGCATCCGCTGTACTCGGTGTGGCTTCCTCTACATCGGGGAAACCAAGCAGAGGCTCGTGGGCCGCTTTGCAGAACACCTACGCTCGGTTCGCAATAAACAACTGCACCTCCCAGTCGCGAACCATTTCAACTCCCCCTCCCATTCCTCAGACGACATGTCCATCCTGGGCCTCCTGCAGTGCCACAACGATGCCACCCGAAGGTTGCAGGAACAGCAACTCATATTCCGCTTGGGAACCCTGCAGCCCAATGGTATCAATGTGGATTTCACAAGCTTCAAAATCTCCCCTCCCCCTACCGCATCCCAAAACCAGTCCAGCTCGTCCCCGCCTCCCTAACCTGTTCTTCCTCCCACCTATCCCCTCCTCCCACCTCAAGCCGCACCCCCATCTCTTACCGACTAACCTCATCCCGCCTCCTTGACCTATCCGTCCTCCCTGGACTGACCTATCCCCTCCCTAACTCCCTACCTACACTCACCTTTACTGGCCCCATCCCCGCCTCTTCGACCTGTTTGTTTCCTCTCCACCTATCCTCTCCTCTATCCATCTTCTATCCGCCTCCCACTCTCTCCCTATTTATTTCAGAACCCCCTTCCCCTCCCCCTTTTCTGATGAAGGGTCTAGGCCCGAAACATCAGCCTTTCTGCTCCTATGATGCTGCTTGGCCTGCTGTGTTCATCCAGCCCTGCACCTTGTTGTCTCTATATACAGCGTATTATTTGTTTCAAAGTGAGTATTATCTCCATTTATCTATAAATGGGCTGGTTGAACAAAGTCAATACTCCACCTATTGAGAACAACCAAAGGAACATGCTGCTTGATTCAACCAGATAAACATCGGCATGTTTAATTTATGACCTGACACCGCACAATTGTGCAAAATCATGGACAGGATCCGGCGTCAGTGCGATGGCTGCACCTTCATCTTCGCAATGTCACCCTCACAGCAGGTCAGACAGCATCAGAGGACCAGGAGAGTCGATGTTTCGGGACCCTTCATCAGGCCTGTTATGGGGTTGGGGGCTTGTAGGCACAGGGCCAGAGTGAATAATGGAATTGAATTTCTTCCTGCACTTGACCCACTTTCTGGAGACCACATCTACCCAGGTCTGCCAGGTATGGGTGTGGGAAACAGGCCATCTCCATGCAGACTCTGAACAAAACACCACTCGCCTCTGCCTCAAGGAGAGACAGAAGAGTTCTTTAAAAACGTGCAAGTTCAACTATCTTTCACTGATAGCCATCAGTTTTCTTTAAATTCAGATAAATTTCCTCATTGCCAACCCAGTCCTGGATCTTGATTTGCTTCTTCAAGGCAAAATTAAAGACTTATAAAACCACATTCTGTAACTATAATTCCAGGGTATTTTTTTTGTGGCTACTGCTTCAGGCTGCTCACTCTTCACCAGTCATTTGTAGGTGCTATTCCTCTCTACCATCTCCTTTCCCTGCACTTATTTCTGATCTGCACTTTTCTGTCTCCACTACCAAGGCTGTACGAGGTCGGGTATTAAAGAGAAAAAGAAAATCTTGCGTTTATATAGCATGCTGCACAACCTGTTTCTACGGGCAATCTAGTGATAAATTTGCTATGAAGGGGCAGAGTTTGTCCTGCCACACATTCTACTCCGCGTCCTGGAGACAAGAACCAAAATTCAAGGAATAGGGTATGACCACAGGCTTGCCTTTGGCAACTTTAATGAAAAGGTGAAAATAGTAATGAAGAGACGTGCAAATAGCCATGGGGTTATTGTTGTTATCATTCATATTACATGGTAGTGTTGTTTTGTGCTGTGTTGATAATTGTCTTGAATACCTCGATGCTCTAACAGTGCCGCAGGCGAGTCTTTGTTAAGCACATATTTCTCTGGCATACGATTTTCCCACTCTGCATGCGATGTCCAAAAGTATCTTGTGCCAACAAACTTCGGTAATTTAGTCTCCAAAACCAAACAGTACCGTCACAGGATCATTCCACTAAGTGCCATTTCTGGATCTGCCATTTTAAACCCGACTGGCCAAACACAAGCAAATCTTCTGCTTTAGCATGAGAAGGCGCAGCTGCAAATGTTTAATCCGTGTGGATGAAGCAGAGATAACACTTCAAAGTCAAAGGACAACACGTGTCATTTATTCAGAAATGTGACCCTCTCATGCTTGGGACAGACTGATTCATCTACAGCATCTCAAACAAAGGACATTGATGATAATGAACATACATATATGACCCTCACATAATGCATTTTTTTCCTGTTTCCAGAATCCCCTTCCTTTACTGAAAAGTGCATGATTTCTGCAAGAATTGGTCAGTTCAAATTTCTCCACGATTGAGTATTATATCTGTTTATGAATTATTTGTTTCTAACTGTGGTGTAATCTTGTGGTGGCATCAGGACACGACGCTACAAGACGCACACAACATTTGACATCATCACAGGGTGGCTGAAACAAGGGAATGTGACGTTTTCCTGGTGGTGATGCCTCTCATCTTGATGCTTGTAAAATTTGTAAAGATCCGACATTGCCATCCTCCTACAGTACCATGACTCACCAACAGACAGAAGAAATGTGCTGGGTGATTCTATTTTAATCTCTCGCAATGCGTCACTGAAGGAATGAAAAATGTTAATTCCTCAAAGGCTTGTGGTTTGTGCAAGGTGATACATCAAAAACTCACAGCCAGAACTGAATCTGCCATCGCATGGAGGCGGAGGAATAAGGAAAACAGGAAGCATCATACCAAAACAGTGACTCATTATATTCTGATCGATTGAAATGACTGAAAGCTTCAAATTCTTGAATTTTAAAGGGTCTTAGAGTGGGTGGATTCAGAGTATAATACCAGTTGTACTGAATGCCTTCATACAAACATAGAAATTACAAGCATGCCATTTGACCTCCCTTGCCTGCTCTGCCATTTAATTTGATCATGGATGATCTGTTTGTGGCTTCAACTCTGCATTCCTGCCTACCACAAATAACCTGTGACTCCTTTGTTAATTAGTAATCCATCTACCTCTTGTTATGACTCACTTAGGATAACGCACTGGAAATCAAGCCCCACTATTCCTACAGTCATCACAAATATGAAAAACTCCGCTCAAACTATCCAAAGTCTCCACTTTGAATTCAGGTTAATAGAAAACCAGAGCAGAATTCTGTATTTGAAGGAAACTGTTTGCTACGAACAAACTTTCTTTAACCAATGGCAAGTAGGAAATATTAATTGCGAGCTTATAACTCCATAATTTTATTTCTACCCCTTCTTATAACGCCCCCCTTCACAATTAGACAACAAAGACAGACAAGACATGGATATTAAAGGTAGGGAAAGCAAAAAAATTCAGGAAAGACAGTTCGATAGCACCAGTCACAGAATTCAATTAGCTATTTTCTTTCTTTTCCTCTCAATTCCTTTCAGTTCTTTGCTGTTGACACAAGGTTGTTTGCACGCCAATTTGCTCTTTCATTTACTGGTCGAGAGTTCATCCTTTCACGGTCTTTCAGGGCATTTTATTCCTCCTTCAACTGGGGATTTGCAGGAAAGTTGAATGGGAGACAGCCAGATGTACCTGAAGGCTCTCTCCTACCTTCACACAGGAGTGCGAGGCATATGGAGAGATTTTTGCTTTCTCTTTGCAGGTCAGGTGGTCCTTTGTGGCTTTGAATCCACACAAGCCATAGCCGGCTGGTCAGGAATCAATCACAATGTTCTTGTTAAGCAATTTTCCTTTCGTTCAGAACCCATTGACTCCGTGGTTTCTGCTTTTTGGTCTCAATGTTCTCGGGGAAAGCAACATTTTATACAATTCACAGTGAGATCCAGTAAACATGATTTTCAAAACTGCAGCCATTTCTTTTCACAGTTTCCTTGGTTTAAAGTAGTATTCTTTTTAAAGTCCTCAGTTCAAACATGAAGGAGATAAAAAGAACAACCGTGCACCCTATTCCGGGGACTGTCTGATTGGCCCTGGACAGTGGAATCAACCATTTCCCCTCTGGAGCCTCCTTTATTGGCCACAATGGTAACCTCCCTCCAGTAGAGCTGCTGGCCCTCTGATTGCTCTGCAACTCATGGAAGGGGTTGGTGGTAGTGAATGGCCTCTCATCTATAACAGAGATGATAGCACCAACTGCAGACACTTAATTGCCAGGCTAAGTTTCCATGTGATTGGAGATTCCCTAATCGTGTCAGGCAGGTTTTCCCCTAATTTTCCAACTCGTGGACAGGGCCACCACGACCACCCTGTATGCTCCCTAACCACGCATTTGTTACATGAACATTCAGGGTTGTTGGTAAATTCTATTTTCTTATATTTTTACTTAATATGTTGATTGATCTACCAATTATGTACACTTGAAAATCTCCAAGCCACGTTATAGAAATGTTCACACAAGTAATTTCTGTTGCCTCACCCTGAAGTACTGTACTCCAGAAGGATATACAACATGTGCCCCAAGTCCAGAGAGCTTAGGAACAGCCTGTCAAAATGCAACACTAATCATACATGTGCACACAGTAGGCTACCATGAAGTTACCTGTGCAGAATGCTGGTCAGCTACCTCTCACTTGACTAACCAAGGCATGCAGGAGCATGCAGGAAGATTCCAACATCCCGTGACTGATCCTATCCATGAACAATATTGGTCAATCTTCAACATTGAGCTGGAATACTGTGCTTACATCAGTGTAATGATTAGCAAGTCAGCTGTGAATTCCTAGAGATTGCATATTAGCTACAGATCTAGTGTTGTATGGGCCAGGTTTCCAAACTATGAACTGGAAAACTGTTTGGAATAAAAAATCTTTACATAGAAAATCTCAATGCAATTTCAACTTTCATTCATTGAAGAGCAACAAAGAGGACAGAAGCATTTACATGCTCCCAGTGCTGTGTTGGTAAACCATGTTAACAGTTGCATTACAGATGCTTCTTGCAAATTCTAATCAGAACTTTGAAGATTTCATTTTGAGTACGACAAAGTTATAACACTGCACTTTGAAAACACATACCAAGAGATTCAAGAACAGCTTCTTCCCTGCTGCATTCAGACTTACGAACAGACCTACATTACATGAGAGTTGATCTTTCCCTGCTCTTTCTCTGTAGCTGTAACACCATATTCTGCATTCTGTTCCATTACCCGATGTGATATAATTTGCCTGGTTAGCACACAAAATTGGCTTTATGGTAGGAGACACAGAGTAATGTTGGAGGGCTGTTTTTATGGACTGGAGGCTAACAAGCAGCAATGTTCTGCAGGGATTGGGGGTCAACTTTGTTTTGTCATTTATATAAATGATTTGGATGAAAAAATAGGAGGCATTAATAAGTTTGCAGATGACATCAAAACTTGCGGTGTAGTGGACAGTGAAAAAGGTTATCTAAGATTCCAAAGAGATCTTGATCAACTGAGGAGTGGCAGATGGAGTTTAATTTGGATAAGTGTGAGGTGTTGCAGTTTGGAAATACAAGGACACGACTTATATAGTTAATAGTAGGGCCCTGGGTAGTGTTGTACAACAGAGAGACCTAGGAGTTCAGGTACATAATTCTTTGAAATGTGCGTCACAGGTAGACATGGTGGTAAGGAAGGCATTTAGCATGCTTGCCTTCATTGCTCAGACCTTTGAGTAAAGGAGTTAGGACGTCATGTTGAAGTTGTACAGGACGTTGGTGAGGCCTCTTCTGGAGTACTGTGTGCAGTTCTGGTCACCCTGTTATAGGAAGGATATTATTAAACTGGAGAGGGTTTAGAAAAAAATCACCAGGATGTTGCAGGGAATGGAGTGTTTGAGATATAAAATAGATTGGAAAGGATGAGAGATTCTTTACTGGAGGATAGGAGGTTGAGGGGTGACATTATTTAGGTTTATAAAATCATGAGGATCACAGACAATGTGAATGACAAGGTTCTTTTCCTTAGGGTGGGGAAGTTCAAAGGTAAGGGTTATATTTTTAAGGTGAGAGGAGAAAGATTTAAAAAGGAAATGACGGGCAACATTTTTACACAGAGAGTGGTTCATGTGTGGAATGAAATGCCAGAGAAAGTCGTGGATGCATGTACAGATACAATGTTTAAAAGACATTTGGATAAATTCATCAATAGGTAAGGTTTGGAGAGATATGGGCCAAGCGCAGGCAGGTGGGACTAGTTAAGTTTAGGATCATGGTTGGCGTGGACTAGTTGGTCTGAACGGTTTGTTTCCATGCTGTATGTCTCCGAGACTCTTATAAAACAAAACTTTTCACCGTATCTCCGCACAAGTGACAATAATAAATCAAATCAAATGTATCACATTCATTATTCCAGATGATATGTAGGATACAATAGACCCAAGTGTGAGTGCATAGGTAAGTATAAACATTGGAATCAATAAATTAGGATACATATAGAGATGATTAGAAATAATATCTAACCCAGTTTACTTAACATTAATTATCAACTTGACTAAAGTGCTTCCCACAAAACGTGTGCCCCCACCCTCCAAAAAAAATTTGTGGATAATTCTTGTTATTTATTTGATGAACTCCACTATTCACTTTGAATGCCAAACATATATGTACTCTGCTTAAACTTCTTTATGTATATCGAATGCATAATTTTAGAATTCTCAGTCCTAGGTAAAATCAATCAAAAGCCATCAATTACAAGCAAAGAACTGACAGTGGTTGAACCTTTTCGTGAAGGTCCGCATTCTACACCATGTCATTCTCGAC
>NC_063348.1:4574268-4591855 GCF_021869965.1 Rhincodon typus
TGGGCCAGGGAGGAGGGTGACCCTGCTTTTCTTGCTGACCACAGAAACTCTATAGGAGTCACTGACCTTCCACCTCCTCCCTTCCACTCCTGGGGAACTCAGCCAGCAAAAGGAACACTTACGTAAGGCTCCCAATGCTATTGTAGATGCTTGACTTAAGTATGGTAACGAGGTGCCCAACCTCTCAAGAAGGGACATTTGGACAGCGTGCTATCAGCGACTGTAAAAATGGCAACAGGAGGATATCCATCGGTTTGGGACAAAGTTTATTTTTTTTAGCATTTAATTCTTCTGCAATATTCTCATATCCATCACAAAGAATTTAATCCCCCCCACCAGGACAACTTTGCTGCCCAGGGTCTTTAAATAACTACATAGAAAATACAGCAGTAGGCCATTCAGCCCTTCGAGCCTCCTCTGCCATTCAATATGATCATGGCTGATCATCCTGCTCCATATCTGTTCCGGTTTTCTCCCTATACCCTTTGATCCCTTTGGTTTTAAGAACCATATTTAACTCCTTGAAAACATTCAACATTTTAGCTTCAGCCAATGTCTGTGGCAGAGATTTCCTCAGGTTCATCACTTCTGAAGAAATTTCTCATCCCATCTCTAAATGATGTACCCTGTGTCCTTAAACTATGACCCCCTGGTTCCGGACTCCCTTGTTATCAAGAACATCTTTTCTGTGTTTATCCTCGTTAATCCTGTTAGAATTTTATAGGTTTCTATGAGATCCCACTCATTCATCTAAACTCCGGTGATAATCAACCTAACTGATCCTGTCTCTCTCATGTATCAGTCCTGCTATCTCGAATCAGTCTGGGAAATCTTCATTGCACTCCATGCATAGATGGAACATCCTTCCTCAGGTAAGGAGACCAAAACTGTACACAATACTTCCACCAATGCCCTGCTTACACTCTCACAGCCAAATGAGGCCCTTAATTCAGCATTTGAAGGCCTCACTCCCACACTGTTCAGTTACTTGTTCCTTCATTCAAAGGCACTAAATCCCTGACTGAGGGACCTGTCAATGGGATACAGGCTAGCTGACAATCACTCCTTTATGTCTCACATACTGACCTCAGTCAGTCATTTTTTGATCATTTTTAAGTTCACAATTTCTGATTATTAAATAATTAAGTTTCAGGAGGCTCAACATCTTAAAGCCTGCACTTTTTTTTCTATTCACTTCTGGGACGTGGGTGTCACTGGCCGGGCCCAGCATTTCTTGCCCGTCCCTAGTTGCCCTTGAGAAGATGGGGGTGAGCTGCCTTCTTGAACCGCTGCAGTCCTCCTGCTATGGGTTGATCCACAATGCCATTAGGGATGGAATTACAGGATTTTGACCCAGCAACAGTGAAGGAACAGCCATATATTTCCAAGTCAGGATGGTGAGTGGCTTGGAGGGGAACTTAAAGGTGGTGGTGTTCCCATATATCTGCTGCCCTTGTCCTTCTAAATGGGAATGGTCATGGGTTTGGAAGGTGCTGTCGGAGGATCTTTGGTGAATTTCTGCGGTGCATCTCGTAGATGGGACACACTGCTGCTACTGAGCGTCAGTGGTGGAGGGAGTGGATGCTTGTGGATTAGTGCCAGTCAATAGGGCTGTTTTGTCCTGGATGGTGTCAAACTTCTTGAGTGTTGTTGGGACTGCACCTATCCAGACAAGTGGGGAGTATTCCACCAACTGATTTGATAACAAGCTCGATAATTGACTCTTGGTTAGTTATTTGACTATGGTGGGCAGCAGATGACTCCAAGCCAAAGAAATTATGGGGCTAACTGGGAAGTTGGGGAAGGTGGTGAACTGGGAACCTATCCTCTTCTATACTACCGTTGCCAAAAGCTCACTTAGCAGTGGCACGTACACTCCAGTCCACTGTATGAGCTAAAGTAACAATTCTTTCAGAAAAACATATTATTTATCTTGGGGTGCTGTCTCAATCAAACTGATACAAGAAAACCTCCCCTCTGATCCTTTCTCCTTAGATGCTGCTGTTGCATATTTCCAGCTTTCTGTGGTTACCGATTTCACTTCTGTTTCTTTTTCTTTATTCATTCACGGGATGTGAGCATCTCTTGCTCGGGGGGGCCAGCATTAATTGTCAAACCCCTGGTTGCCCTTGACAAGGTGGAGCTGAGCTGCCTTCTTGAACCACTACAATCAATACGGTGTAGGTAGACTCAGGATGCCATTGGGGAGGGAGTTACAGGAGTCTGACCCAATGATACTGAAGAAATGGAGATGCATTTCCAAGTCAGGATAATGAGTGGCTTGGAAAGGATCTTGCAGGTGGTGGTGCTCACTTGTATCTGCTGTCCTTGGCTTTCTACGTGGAAGTGGTCATGGGTTTGGAAAGTGCTGTCTGAGGATCTTTCGTGAATTTCTGCAGTGCATCTTGTAGATGGGACACACTGCTGCTACTGAGCACTAGTGGATGCTTGTTGATGTGGTGCCAATCAAGCAGGATGTCCTGGATGGTGTCAAACCTCTTGACTGTTGCTAGAGCTATACTCATCCAGGCACGTGGGGAGTATTCCATCACACTCCTGACTTGCGCTTTGTAGATGGATAGACTTCAGGGAGTCAGGAGGTGAGTTACTCACTGTAGTATTCCTAGCCTCTGACTTGCTCTTGTAGCCACAGTATTTATATGGCACGTCCTGTTCAGTTTTTGATCAATGGTAATCCCTAGGAATATTGTAGTGGGGAATCAGTGATGGAAATGCCATTGAAAGACATTGAATAATGGTTCAATTTTCTCATTGGAGATGGTCTTTACCCAGCACTTGTGAAAATGTTACTTGCGACTTGTCAGTCCAAATCTGGATATTGTCATAGAGTCATAGAATCATACAGCACGGAAACAGACCCTTCGGTCCAACTTGTCCATGCCAACCATGTTTCCCAAGCTAAACTAGTTCCACTTGCCTGCGTTTGGCCTATATCCCTCTAAACCTTTCCTATTCATGTACCTGTCCAAATATCTTTTCAATGTATAACTGTATCTGCCTTACCACTTCATCTGGCAGTTTATTCCACATGTGAATCACCCTCTGTGTGAAAATACTGCCCCTCAGGTCCCTTTTAAATCTTTCTCTCTGTGCTGCATTTGGACACGGACTGCTTCGGTATCAAAGGGGTTGTTAATAGTGCTTAGATGGGGAAGGAGGTTGTGGTTTAGATGGGGAGGAAGCTTGCATTTGAGACAGGAAGATCAAAAGAGAAAATGTGCCTACCAGGTAGCCTTGAATGGGGTTGGGGGAGGGAGGGAGAGGTGGGCGGTTGGGTGCCTTCTATTCTCTGGACCTGTAGCAAGGCTACAATAATCAAGATATGCCATTTCAATGTCTTCAACCTGTAATGGTAAAATCACTGTAAGTATTATCACAATTTTTCTTGTACCTCTGACATGCAGCCTTGTCCTCATGACCTTGTGGTTCTCCAACTCATGAATAGGCTTGATACCACTGGTTAGGAAGGAAGGCAGTTGCCTTTGTTATTTATGGCAATGAAGTTGGATCAACAAAGTCACTCAAGGCCCTAATTATTTTTTCATTTCTCTCCTCTGACTCAGCCATCTCTACGACGTTAATATGTGCACTGGCCTTCACCACTCTTTTGGAGTTTGGTGTCAAAATAGGCAGGGAGATATTCTGTTTCTGAAATGGAGGGTGTAGACCGGAAATTTTGGTTCAGTCCGACCGAGAGCGCACAAAACAAGACCAGGGTGAGCTTGTTGGCTCGGCTCCTTTCCAAGTAAATAAATTGTAGAAAATCTTTCATTATGAAGTGAAATATTGCAGCAGGAACAAGAGTTGCAAAGATCAGGAAAGATAGCTATAAACTCAGACAATAACTAACAGATTTTGGTAAATTTTTAACATAGCCATCTTCGAAACAACAAACCTACAGTGCGATCACTCTGAATTTCCTTCTTCAATTCAACTCTAGTGGCCGATGAATGGCAATGCAGTGAATAATTAAGGAAATACTTGAGTTTTGAGTTCATCGTATAACCTCAGTTGGTAACATATAATTACAAAGGATGAAATGCTTAAGGATAGTAGAGTCACAGAGTTGTACAGCATGGGAGCAAACCCTTCAGTCCAACTCATCCATGCCAACCAGATATCCTAAAGTAGTGTGCATTTTTTGAGTGAAAAGCTAAATAACCGGTCAATAGCGAAGCAGTAACAAAATTCACATCTATCACTGTAATAGACATTTGGTCTCATTCTTCTTAGTGGCAGAGAAAATTGCTGAAGTGAAAAAAAAACTCACATACAATGGTTGAAGAGCTGATATTGCCATATGCCACTGAAATTGTCAGAGAAATTTTCATAGAACAGAAGGCCAAGAAACTGAAAATTTGCCAATGCCAAAGGAACACGTGCAAACAACAGAATAACTTAACATCAGACAACAAAGTTTTGCAGTGCTCTGTTCAATGTGTGGCAATTGTCAGAACTTATCTGGGAAGAGTGCACTGATAATCTTGCCCAGTTGCTCCACAAGCCATCACAAGCTGCTGCACTTTAGGAGATCAAATGTTAAGGAAAAGTATAGAGTTAATGACAGGACCTTGAACAGCACTGATGTACAGAGGGATCTTGGGGTTCAAGTCCATAGTTCCCAGAAAGTGGCCATGTAAGTAGATAGGGTGGTAAAGAAGGCATATGGCATATTTGCCTTTACTGGTCAGGAAATTGAGTACAAGAGTCAAGATAAGACTTGGGTTAGGTCACACTTAGAGTATTGCATTCAATTCTGGTTGCCACATTACAGGAAGCATGTGGAAGCTTTGGAGCGGGTGCAGAAGAGATTTACCAGGATGCTGCCTGGATTAGAGGGTATAAGCTATAAGGAAAGACTAGAAAAACTCAGGTTGTTGTCTCTGGAGCGGCACAGGCTGAGGGGAGACTTGTTAGAAGTCTATAACATTATAAGATGCATAGATAGGGTTGACGGTCAGAATCTTTTTCCCAGGAGTTGAAATGTCCAATATTAGGGGGCATGCATTTAAGATGAGGGGGTGAAACTACAAAGGAGATGTGTGGGGCAAGTTTTTTACACAGAGAGTGGTAGGAGTCTGGAACGCGCTGCCAGGGGTGGTGGTGGAGGAAGATACGTTAGGGGCATTTATGGGACTTTTAGATAAGCACATGAATATGCAAGGAATAGAGGGCAGGCAGAAGGGATTAGTTTAATTTGGTGTCATGTTCGGCACAACATTGTGGGCCAAAGGGCCTGTTCCTGTGCTCTACTGTTCTATGTTCTACGTTCCACATGCTATGGAGGGGAAGTTCAGGGAGTCTTTGCTGTTCTACAAGCTCTTAATCTTGCTGTACTATTTTATGTTCTAAAATGAGTGAAACCCCAATTAGACCAGCAAGAGTAACCAAATTGTCTACTATTCAGGTCAAAAGCAATTCATTCTAGGCTTCATCATTAACAGAAAATAACCCTATTTGTTGAAAGCACATTCAGCTTTAACAAACTGCAGAGAGAAGAAAGGATTACAAGTCTACTACTATGTGATTTAAACTATACCCCTTTAAAAATTCCACATTCATTCATGATCAAGGATAGGCAAAAGACAGACAGTTTGACACAAATATAATGGATGGAAAAATAGAGACAGCGAATTAAATTCTGGAAATTAAAGGTCCAGAATATAAACTGTCTCTCACATTTCCTTTTGATTTTAGTTAGGTTGATACATTATAGTCTATAAAGCGATAATCATTCTTCAATTTGGTACTTGTTTATAGAGTCATAGAGCTATACAGCACGGAAACCATCCAACTCGTCAATGCCGACCAGATATCCTAGATAAATCTAGTTCCATTTGTCAGCATTTGGCCCACATTCCTCTAAATCCTTCCTATTCATATACCCATCCAGATGCCTTTTAAATGTTGTCAATGTACCAGCCTCCAAGACTTCCTAGCAGCTTATTCCATACACACACCACACTTTGCGTGAAAAAGTTGCCCCTTAGTTCTCTTTTCAGTTTTTCCCCTCTCATCTTAAACCTATGCTCTCCAATTTTGGACTCCCCAATCCTGGGGAAAAGAGCTTGGCTATTCAACCTATCCATGCCCCTCATGACTAGGTAACGTATCAATCTCACTGCTCCCACATCAATATTATCTTAGACAGCTAAAAATATGCACCACTTGACTTTTCCAAATTGCAAAACTCTCTTGGTATTTCTATTATAAGGTGGCATCTGTAATCCATTCCAGTTTACAGTCCTAGAAAGAAACAATGTGATCCCATACATGATGTGCAACTTGATGTTTCTTTAGATATTTCTAAAATGTCCCATGTGCTAAAAGAAACATTCTCAATATTAATGCAATGACTTTTATTCTGAGATGTTTATTACTGTGCAAGCTTTATCATCTTATGCTTGATCTTTAATATTGTTTGTAACTATGTTAAGAATTATGATTATATCTTTGACATGTTATTGTCCTCACAATTTGGCACCTGCCATCATGATGACTTCTCAATAAACTATTATCTAGGCTAATTATCTAATTGCCCATGCACAGTATGTATGGAATAAGGAAATAAAAGAAGCCATCTTATTTTACAAGGAGCACGACTCAACAACAAAGTCAGTTGATATCTGCAAATTGTTTCCATAGGCTGTATTTAACCAAGCATCAGCTAAGTGTCAATTTCATACAGGATTACTCTCCATGAGATCTTGCACATTTTCTTATGCTACTCTCCACACATTGCCTTATTAGCTAGACCTCCACACCCACTTGCACTAATGTTATCAACAATGACAGGAGCTGTTGAAACTGGCAGGACCCTCCAAGATTCCTGGCACCAGCACCATTTTTAAAGCCAGTCAGTTTTAAAACTCAAGCACTGTCAGCCAGGAGCTGCCATCACACTGCATGTAGGGGAAGGGGAAGAAGCAAGAAAACATTTGGAAGGAGATACTTTATTGCAAACACAAGTTTACACTTGTAAATGGACTGCTATTTCACATTGTCATCTGTCTGATCCACTGTCACTGTCACTGCAGACTACCCATCCTTAGCATCAGCCCCATCTTGAAACCCAGTCTAGGGGAGTGTTCGTCTTTCCCCAGTACCCATCTATTTACTATTCATTGTGGAAGCATCACACTGGAAAGCTTTCAAACACTGAAAATGTTCACTTTTATTCCACAACAGCAAAAGTTAAGAAAAAAAAACGAGAAACAGAAGCTGCATTGGCTTCTAGGAACAAATAAAAACAACTTAGCTTAAATTTACAGTCCATGACCCAGCTCACAGCTTCTGGAAGCTGGTGTCTTTTAAGTCCTGTCTTGCACTGCAGCACCCGATCATGCTGAAGGTGATGTCTTTCCAGCTCAATGTCCTCATCTTTCTCCTCAGAAGACTGCTGTCATTCTCCTAGCTCTTCAGTGTCCATCACATTACCCTTTTTCTGTTCCACTTACGCAGAGCACAGCATGCTAGGATAATGTAGCACATTCTATCTGGACTGTATAGAAAGAACCTTTTTCTAGATCCAAGCATCAGAACTGCATCTTCAGGAAGTCTATCACCTGCTCCATAAAGGCCCCCTTTGAAAAATGAGCTCCAAGCTATCTATGCTCGGCTTCAGTCAGGGAGTTACACAACAGAGTCATCATGCATAGTCACAGTGGGTAGCCATTGTCTCACAGTGACCATCCTATAAAGATCCAGCCATTGAAACAAAGCAGGGACACGTGAGCTCTCAAGCATATAGGCATCATGGCATCTCCCATTGTACTTGGTGCAGACTTGTGAGGAGTGGTACTGATGATCACAGATAATGTGACATTAATGGAATGGACTAGTTTTCTATTGGTGAAGTCAGCCATGTTATGACATGATTCTCTCAGTGTGACATGTACACAGTCTATAACACCTTGGGGTATGACAACGGTGTTACCAAAGCCTCCTAGACAACAAGGTACAGAGCTGGATGAACACAGCAGGCTAAGCAGCATCATAGGAGCAGAAAGGCTGACGTTTCGGGCCTAGACCCTTCATCAGAAAAGCCTCCTGTTGGGCCTGTAGCCCTGACCTCATCACAGGGTGAAACAGAGTGAATTGGCACAAATAGCATCGGTAACAGCCTTGTTACATTTGTAGGTTGAGGATTGAGAGACCAACTTGGATGAACAGCCCTGACAGATGAGCGACTGACCCTGACTGATAATTGTACAGCTCCCCAACTGACTTAACTGTGCAGCCCCAGAAGGATTACATTGGCCCTGCAGAACTGACTGGTGTATTCCACTGACTGTAGAGATATTGACCCCAACCCTGACCATCCCAAATGACCAACTGACCATAGCCAAGGCCCTGGACTGATATTGGATGCTGCCATTGACTTACTGGGTTGGTCCACCCTGACTGAAGGCTCTGTCCCTTGAGCTAACTGAGTACTACTCCCTTTAGACTTTGACACGTGGCCATATGGCTGATGCACATGCAGTGTGTTTGCCATAAATGCTTCTGGCACACTGTAACATTGATATCGCACAGTGCCATGCAGGGACATGTCCATCCTTTTAACTGATCACTGTTCACTGTCTGGCTTTGTGTGCGCACTAAACAGCAAGACAAGAAAGAAGTATTGTGAGCCTTTAAATTCTAAATGAAGCATCGAAGCACAAAAAGGCAAGGCGAGGCAGAGTTGTTGTGATTGTCCAAGTAGGTGCAAAGTGAGTGAGCACTCAGACAACTAGCGAGGAGCCCTGAGATTCACCCTGGTCCAATCCAAGAGATAGGTGTCTGGCCCTGCACACAGCATCCTGGCTGCAACAATACAGCACAAGGTGCTGCTGTGCTTCCAAGTGCAGCGATGGAGAGGAACATAGAATCATACAGCACGGAAACAGACCCTTTGATCCAACCAGTCCACACTGACCACATTTCCAAACTAAACTAGTCCCACCTGCCTGTGTTTGGCTCATACCCTTCCAAACTTTTCTTATTCATGTACTTATCTAAATGTCTTTTAGACATTGTAACTATATCTGCATCCACCACTTCCTCTGGAAGTTCATTCCACACATGAACCAATCTCTGCCCCTCATGTCTTTGTAAAATATTTCTCCTCACACCTTAAAAATATGCCATATTCAATTTGACTTGGAGCTGTGCCACGACGATGCAGTGAGGCTGGTGCATGTACAATGCTGATCTTCCCAGATTCATAAACTTCAGAGCAACAAAGAAAAGATGTTTTCTGTACTTTGTGGGGAAGTGGACAGAGCACAATTCCATGTTCATACATTATTATAATGGTGACTGAAAACTTTTAAGAGAGATGAATTTCCCTCAATGACAGACAGAAAAAAACCAAAGGACAAAGTTTCACTTTGCAGACTTTTACTGTAACGGACTACAGTCAATATAGATCGATCATTACTGATTAATCTTTATGGTGAGTAGTGCCATTTCTGGTTTTGATCTGAATGGGTTTGTATATGGGGTCCAATTCTATATGTTTGTTGATTGCATTACTGGTGGAGAACCATGCCTCCAGGAATTCCCATGCGTGTCCCACACTGATCAAATCCTCAACTTCCACAGCAACCACCCCAATATCCACAAACAAAGCTGCATTAGGACACTACTTAAGTGGGCCAGGACACACTGCAACAGCCCAGAATTACACAGGAAAGAGGAACAGCACCTATACAAAATCCTCACTATAAACAGATATCCCCACAACTTCATTCACAGATGCCTACGAAACAGACAACAACAAGAGGACACAGTACGCCCTAACACACTGGCCACACTGCCCTACATCAAGAATATATCGGAACTGACAACGAGACTCCTCAGACCACTAGGAATCATGGTGGCCCACAAGTCCACAGCCACTCTACGACAAACACTCACAAGGTTTAAAGACCCCATGCCCACAACACGCAGAACCAACGTAGTTTACAAAATACCATGCAACGACTGCCACAAACATTACATCGGACAGACAGGAAGGACACTAGCCATCAGAATACATGAATATCAGCTAGCAGCAAAACGGCACGATGAACTCTCCTTAATTCTGTCTTAATATCGGTACGTTCAGACAATGAAGGCCATCAGTTTAACTGGGACAAAGTAACCATAGTAGCCCAAGCTAAACATACACACGCAGGGAAATTCCTAGAGGCATGGTTCTCCATCCATACTTCAATCAACAATCATATAGAATTGGACCCCATATATAAACCAATTCAGATCAAAACCGGAAATGACAGTACTCACCATAACAGACCAAACAGTATAAATTCCAAGTGGAATAGAATAACATCATTTTATCAGAGGCTCCACTGATGATGTCACCTAGCATGGTGACGAAACATCTGAACGAGAACAAGCCAGCTTGGCGAGCAAGTCAATAACCTCATCCACAACCTGAGCTACAGATCTTTGCCAAAACTTTAAACTGCCACTCAATCTCAGTGGGGATCTGTTTAAATTTCTTTCCCCATGGAAGGCAGATCATTTGGACACTTTTCTGAATTCAGGTGTTTATCAGGAACTCACTATCCTCCCATTTTCAGACATTCTGCCTTATCCTAAGTTAAAACACGTTTGTCTTGTTAAGTTCAGGGCTTATCCAGTAGTAAGATGGCTGCCTTGAGGCAGAATGTTTACAAATCTATTTCATCTCCAAGAAGACATCAGCATTTTCTTAGTTGTTAACAAACCTGAACTTGTTGAGGTGCTCAATTATGATAAACTGGGTCACCTCACAGACATGTGCAGTGAAATGAATAAGCTGAATAAAACTATATAAGGTGAGAGAGCTCATTTTATTATCTCAGCTCAGGGCAAAAGAATTGATGCATTCGAAAGGAAAATACAAGTTTGTGAAGTTCTTGCCTCTGGGAAAGTACAAATGAATTTGTGCTCTTCATATTCTTTCACTCAAGAAGAGAACATTGATGTGACGTAATCAAACCACAGGTGGTAGTGAAACGTTCTGCTCTGTGCAACAAATTTAACAATTACTTTCCAGAATGCAAGAGGAGACTATTTTCTACACACCTGTTGGCCCTCCTGAGTGAGAAATATTGCAGTTCAATTGACCCACATTAGAATTCCTTACAGTGACACAGCTCACTGCACAGCTCTGTCAGGACCAAGTTCAGTAATATACTGTTGGAGATGTTTTGGTGAATTCAGCAGTTCTTTCCGCAACGCTGAAAGTGTCGTTCGAGTTTAGTACAATCTACATATGAAAGCTGGTTTCCCAGAAATGATATCAATGACATACTGAACTAGGATGAATATTAACTATGAGACAAACAAAGGCAGAAATTGCTGAAGAAACTCAGTGGGTCTGGCAGAATCTATGCAGAGAGAGAACAGAGGCAGTATTTCAAGTTCAGTGACCCATGTTCAGAACTATATTAACCATGAGACTCTGCAGTGATCCAAGATACCTCCTTGATAGATTTGTAATTCAGCACCAGCAACAAGTTTTGCATGAAATGAAACAAAGTGAAACATTTCTGATGAAGCGTCTAGGCCTGAAACGTCAGCCTTCCTGCTCCTATGATGCTGCTTGGCCTGTTGTGTTCATCCAGCTCTACACCGTGTTATCTCAGATTCTCCAGCATCTGCAGTTCCTACAATCTCTGATACAACTTGCGCAGAAAGTATTTTTTCAGTGATTTATCCATCTTAACAATCAAATGGGGCCAGCTTACCACCATCAGAGACTCCCGGAAGTCAGCCTATTAAAATTGCGTACTGACAAACCTTCAAATTCTCCTCACTGCAGACCGGAAAGCCATCCCAGCTCTGTGACTACAAGGAACGAACCTTGGGAGAATATTTATGAATGATGGCTGTGCATACAGCAAGCTGAACACTTCAGAGATCCACATCCAGTAAGAGGAGCAAGATATACAACAGCAGAGAGCAAGCTAATGTTTCAAGTCTAGATGACTCAGTTAGCTTGCTCTTTCTTCATGGATGCTGCCTGACCCCCTGTGATCTCCAGCATTTCTTGTTTTCAGTTCAGATTTCAGCATCTGCTGTAATTTGCTCCTATCGAACAGCAAATGCTATTGTGGGTATTTCCACGCCACATTCATCAGCTTTCACACTACAATCTACACCTAATAGTTCAAGACCACTTGAGCAACTCCTGAATTATAACTTCAAAATAAATAAAGACTTGAGTTTATTTAGCACCTTTCATATTTTTAGAATATTATCAATTGTAATGTAAAAAAAAATGCAGCCATTATGCATACCACAAAAGTCTCACAAACAGCAATGTGTGATAATGACCTGACAATTGGTGTCAAATAGCATAGCTTTGTATATCCTGCAGCATAATTCAAATGGAAGTCCCTGTGCACACCCAAAATCTCTGAATGAATGTATAGATGACGTCTTCCAAAATCATTCCTAACTTAAATGGAGATGCAGTTATTTAAATTGCCTCTCGACAAGCTACAACTCGGGTGCTTTTGACTTACTCGTGCTCAGGCCAAGTTGGTAGAAAAACTGTTGTGAGTTGCCTGATGAATGTGGAGACAGTTGCCAACCACAGAAAGGCAGAAAATAATCCAATGCAAATATTGCCAATACTGGAAGTCTGAAATAAAAACAGAAAGTGCTGGGAATATGCAGTAGGTCGTGTAGCATCTGTGCACAGAGAAACAGGATTAAATGTTAGAATGGCTTTTACCGCCATCTATCAGGAGTATTGGAAGGACTTACAGACCGATAATCAAATAGTTTGGCCACCTCATGAACACACCTCCTGCAGCAAGCATCTCTTGGCGTGGGATTGGAACCCACAGCTTTTGGTTGAGAAGTAGGGAGAATGTCACTGCCACAAGACCTCCTGTTCCTTTCTGAGGGAGGGAGTAAGCTTTCCTTTCTGCTGGGCCATCTCTTTGGTGACTATAGTGGAGCAGCTTTTTGGAAGGGGTCATTCCTGGCTTGCAATGTCTGGAACTGGCAAACATGGTGCCTAAAGGCATGGAAACCGCAAGGACTCAGAAAAGGTAAGAAAATCCATCCCGGTAACCACAAGTTACCCTGGGAAACAACCCCAACTTGCATAATGAATGAGCTGACAAGCAGAAGAACAGTTTGAACATTAGGTGTCAATTTTTCAGGACACAGATGAGAAAATTTTGATTTTGTCCCTCAGAGGCTTGTCCAATTCAGAAAGCAGTGTAAGTGAGGTCAGTGAATATGTTTAAGAGAGAAATGGATAGATTTTTGTTAGTCAGGGGAATCAAGAGTTTTTTGGGGATGTAGATCTGAATGTGAAATTAAAAGCACAAAAGACCAGCCATGATTCAGGCTCAAAACGCTGAATGGTCTACTTTAGAGTCATAGAGTATGGAGTCATACAGCATGGAAACTGCTCCCATTTCCTACATTTGTCAGACGATGTGAGAAAATTCTCCCCAGGCCATATTGGACTGGATGCCATGATACTCAATCAAGCCCCACCGTGCTTCAACTGTGAATGGAAAAATACAGCCCAGGGTGAATAAATTCCTTGCTCCGTTTGTTTTAGTGCGTTTGGTTGAGAGACTAAAGGCTGGCCTGGACACTGGGAATAACTCCATTAGCTTTCTTAGCAATAGTATCATGGAACCTATTACACGTATATCCATGGGCGGATGAACCTTTGATTTATCAGGTTGTGATTCTAAAGGCACAGCATTCCCTGAATACCCCAGTGGATGCCAGCCTAGCTGTTGTGTTTAATTCCCTTAATCAGAGATTGAACTTACAACCTTTTGACACAAAAATAGAAGTGCTTCCAACTGAGCTGCTGCTGAAAATATAATGCATCGTGACAACAAATGTGTACCGTGGCTGATTATAGAACTCCAATCGTAGACAGCTCCATTGGTAATTGTAAGATCAAGAATCTAAGAAAGGTGGTCAGTTAACTCAATTGGCTGGGTGCCGAATGACACCAACAGCATGGGTTCAATTCCTGCACTGGCTAAAGTTACCATGAAGGAGGACTCTCCTTCACAATGTCTCTCCTCGCCTGAGGCATGGTGACCCTCAGGTTAAACTACCGTCATTCACCACTCTCGCTAATCAGAGAGCAGCCCTGTAGGTCTAGGGCAACTTTGCCATTTATTTATAAAATTCAGAAAGAAAAGAAACATGAAATTTGCCACACAGAATTGGTCAGTTCCTTTGTTTCAACAGCAAACATCATTTCTGGTGGTTGGTAATGTGCTTACAATGATAACAGGCTTCACCAATGAGGAAACGAACAGTCAGCATTAAAAACCTCAATAAAGATAGGATTATCCAAACAAAAAACAATACAAAGCAATATATGCATTTATATCAGGCGTTTATATAGCACTGAGATAATATTTGCACAAACATTTCTTATCTCTTGATTAGAAAACCTACTGTTTTAAATTTAACTATTGTGCAAAAGTCCACCTACAACTGGGGTCAGGCAATCTTCAGGAATGGAAGAGAAAAGCTTTAAGAATCAAAAGTGAATCAAATTGCGAAGATGAGCTGAGTAAGAACCAATCAGTCAGAAGTCCAGCTCCTCGACTCTCTGGACCTTCAGGATCAGAAAGTGCTCACTTTCGCTCAGAGTGTGACAACAGTCAGACTTTTACATTGGCAAAGTGCAGTGTGCTGAAGTGCGTCGAATCCCCCAGCACAGCCAGAGCTTCTCAGAGTAGGCAAATATGTTCAGAGAGACTCAGAGAAAGATGAGCAGAGCCTGAAAGACACAGAGAGAGAGAGAGAGAATTAAATTTCTGAAGAAGGGTCTAGGCCCGAAACGTCAGCCTTCCTGCTCCTCTGATGCTGCTTGGCCTGCTGTGTTCATCCAGCTCTACACCGTGTTATCTTAAACTCACAAGCGCTCTGCTTTGCACAGGCTTTCGAATTAATGCAGTCTGCACAGATTCAACTATCCCTTCTGGTGTAAATTGCTGGCCTGGGGTCAAATAAAAGATGACGCAACCTTCCCCCATGCTCCCGATCTCAGAAGGCACAATAAAAGCTGAGTTTATAAGGTGATGTTTTCTCCTACCTGGGACCGTTAAAAGAGATGTACCGGCTAGGGGTAGTAAGAACTGCCCGATGCTGGAGTCAGAGATAATACAGTGTGGAGCTGAAGGAACTGTGCCCAGCCTGCTGTGTTCCTCCAGCTCCACACTGTGTTATCTTGTACTGGCTAGGGGTAAGGATGCCTGCCTTTTGGCACCTACCCCTCCTCCACTGCAAGTTCTTATCTGGCATCCCACCCAGCCCTCATTCCAACCAGCCACCAGCAACCTGTCCTGCTCAGTGCTTGGCTGGTTCACATTTGTTTGTCTGTCAGGTTTAAACATCTGGCTGTATGAGCAGGAGTTAATTTCTTGTTGATCAAGGTTGTAGCTAGCTGCATTAACTCTACAATCATTGGGAGAAGGGAATAAAACTGAGGTTTAAATCTATTTAATTAGCACAGCCTGCCAGTTACAAAGAGTTAATTCTCAAACATTCATCTATTTCAGATACAACAGTCACAACTGCAACGTGTGTGAGAGGGGAATCCAGGATTATGTCCATTCAGAGGAGAATTTGTAAACTTCAAGTCCCAGCCACAGTCCTAGCAGGTGCTAATTTCAGTGGATCCAAGTGAACTTTGATAAGTCAGAGAACGAAGCCTCTATGGACTACACGTGGAATCCTGATGATCTGTACCACAAAGCAGAAACCATGTTGCTAGCAGGTAAATTGGATCATTCAGTGTAGCAGCGTGTGTCCCCTGTAAGATTATAACTCTTGCACATCCCATCTCCTGAAAAGACATGTTCAGGAAGGATCAAGCACAGGCTAGTGAGGTGTCCTGCATGGGGTCAGACACTGCTGATGATACCTTGGAGGCCACCAATGCAACCAGGATAGACATGCGAGGCACTCATTTGTCTTTTTGAAGGAGCTACAAATTCGAATTACATTATTTCAGAACTGCAGAGACAAATCTGTTCACCTGGTGGATAAAACTGCACACCTCGCCTCAGAGTCTAAAAAGTAACAAGGGCGAGAGAGGCCGGAATAAACATAGCCTTGAGGAAGCAATTGCTGGATGGTTTCTTCACAGGAATGGCCGACCATGCTCCAGGGGCTGAGACTCAGTTGGCGGATGTGACAGAACCCCCTTTTTCAGAGGGGGGGAGTGGTGTGAAGGAAATATCCCCTCCAACAAGCGCGGTTTCACAAGAATAGCAGGAGAGAGGACTAGGGCTCATGTAGATTAAGATAGAGAAGGGAGTCCTCATGCAGAAGGTGGTGGCCCTGAAGCATGGACTGCTGGAGCCACATATAGGGTAGTATGGATCAACGGCAGGACCTCAGCTGCCCCACCCAGGAGCAACTCCTGTGCTGAGCGCAGTGTAACTAACATGATTTCCTGTTTTCAGGTCAGAGTGCAGAAGCTGTGCTGCAGCACAATGACATCCACAGACCAGTCGAGCCATGGATCTCGAGAAACCAGAACCATCCAGATCTTTGCAGATGAGTGAGAGCCCTGTGCCCCCATCCAGCGGCATAGGTAGAGGGCCCAGTGCTGGTGCAGACACCCTCTACAGTTACATTAACAAAGTTGCTGGAAAAGCTCAGCAGGTCTGGCAGCATCTGTGAAGGGAAAAACAGAGTTAATATTTTGGGTCCGGTGACCCTTCCTCAGAACAGTATGTTCTGAGGAAGGGTCACCGGACCTGAAACGTTAACATACAAATAGATTCAAGAACAGCCTCTTCCCTGCTGTTATCGGACTTCTGAATGGACCTCACCCATTTTTAAATTCAATGTTGATCTCGCTCTCTGTGCACCTTCTCAACAGCCGGAACTTTGTATTCCTGGTTCTGTTTTATTTCCCTATTGCACTTTGTATGATATGATCTGCCTGTACTGCATGCAAGACAAAATATTTCATTGTGCCTAGGTACGTGACAATGATAAATCAAAAGCCATGCTGCCAGCAAAGTGGGTGTGGTGGTGAAGAGACTGTCTTTGCAAAGAAGGCCTGGAGGAAGATGCAATGGTTTCTGTCAACAGTCAACGAGAGCAGCTCTGTGTGCTCTGCGCGTTGTTCCAGGGACAAACACCGAGACAAATGTGGACTGCGCCTGGAGGACCATCAACTTGTTGGAAAGACAATCTTTGGTCTGCCCGAAACTTGTTGGTCTTCCAGGGTAAAGAGCTGACCTCAACTGAGTGTTTAGACAACAAGGTGTAGAGCTGGATGAACACAGCAGGCCAAGCAGCATCATAGGAGCAGAAAGGCTGATGTTTCGGGCCTAGACCCTTCATCAGAAATGGGGGAGGGGAAGGGGGTTCTGAAATAAATAGGGAGAGAGGGGGAGGCGGATAGAAGATGGATAGAGGAGAGGATAGGTGGAGAGGAAACAAACAGGTCGAAGAGGCGGGGATGGATCCAGTAAAGGTGAGGAGTTAGGGAGGGGATAGGTCAGTCCAGGGAGGACGGACAGGTCAAGGGGGCGGGATGAGGTTAGTAGGTAGGAGATGGGGGTGCGGCTTG
>NC_063348.1:4591955-4596176 GCF_021869965.1 Rhincodon typus
CTGGTTTTGGGATGCGGTAGGGGGAGGGGAGATTTTGAAGCTTGTGATATCCACACTGATACCATTGGGCTGCAGGGTTCCCAAGCGGAATATGAGTTGCTGTTCCTGCAACCTTCGGGTGGCATCGTTGTGGCACTGCAGGAGGCCCAGGATGGACATGTCGTCTGAGGAATGGGAGGGGGAGTTGAAATGGTTCGCGACTGGGAGGTGCAGTTGTTTATTGCGAACCGAGCGTAGGTGTTCTGCAAAGCGATCCCCGAGCCTCCGCTTGGTTTCCCCGATGTAGAGCAGGCCACAACGGGTACAGCGGATGCAGTATACCACATTGGCAGATGTGCAGGTGAACATCTGCTTGATGTGGAAAGTCTTCTTGGGGCCTGGGATGGGGGTGAGGGAGGAGGTATGGGGGCAGGTGTAGCACTTCCTGCGGTTGCAGGGAAAAGTGCCGGGTGTGGTGGGGCTGGAGGGGAGTGTGGAGCGGACAAGGGAGTCACGGAGAGAGTGGTCCCTCCGGAAAGCAGATAAGGGTGGGGGAAAAGATGTCTTTGGTGGTGGGGTCGGATTGCAGATGGCAGAAGTGTCGGAGGATGATGCGTTGGATCCGGAGGTTGGTGGGGTGGTACGTGAGGATGAGGGGGATTCTTTTTTGGTTCTTATTGCGTGGACGGGGTGTGAGGGATGAGTTGCGGGAGATACGGTTGAGGGCGTTCTCGACCACTGAGGGGGGGAAGTTACAGTCCTTGAAAAACGAGGACAACTAAGATGTACGGAGTGGAATGCCTCATCCTGGGAGCAGATGCGGCGGAGGCGAAGGAATTGGAAATAGGGGATGGCATTTTTGCAGGAAGGTGGGTGGGAGGAGGAGTATTCTAGGTAGCTGTGGGAGTCGGTGGGCTTGAAATGAATATCGGTTTCTAGGTGGTTGCCCGAGATGGAGACAGAGAGGTCCAGGAAGGAGAGAGAGGTATTAGAGATGGTCCAGGTAAACTTAGGGTTGGGGTGGAAGGTGTTGGTGAAGTGGATGAACTGTTCAAGTGTTGCTGACTGGCACATTCCAAGGTACAGTGGGGAAAGGCTACCATCTGAGGTCTTTCTGGCAAAGTATAATGAGGATCCATTCAGTTCTGAGACACTCCTCATTGTCTCAAAAGGAACGTAAATAGATTTCCTTGCATGAGTAGAAAATATCTTTGTTTTGCAACTGCGCCAGAGAAGCTCTGACAAATGGCAAATTCTGATGTGTTGCTTTCTTCTCTCTGCAAAGACTGTACAAAACTGTTTTAGGACCAACTTACAGATTTGTTTTTGATGAATAAATATTTTTGCAAGAAAAATAACTGTGGAATACTAGTCTCAAAGATCATAATATACTGGTTTTCCACTGGTGCTAGTACTACTGTTTTTTTTTCCCCTCTGGGAAGCCTCAGGAAAACTGAGGCTAAGGTTACACCAGGAACTGGAGCCATCTCAGAACCATCTCAGGGAGACAGGTTCCATCAGAAAATAACAGGGGTAAGTTGAGCCATTATAAGGTATCAGTCCAGGAAGCCAGAGGTTCTCCGGTGTGTTATTAGACTTCCAGTAAATTGAGTTCAGGTATAAGGTTTATTTTTGGATATGCTTTAACTTTGCAAAAAAAACTTATTGTGCAATGGAAACGTTCCTACGTAAATACTAGGTGTTTTGAATGCTGCTGGAAAAAGATTTGCTTCTGGGTCAATGCTGGTATTGTTTGAATGAATGAAGAAAAGCAGGTTTTTAAATTTGAATAACCCATGATAAAGTGATCATTTGAAATGGCTGGGAATTTGTTCCTATGAAAATGGCGAAATAAGAGAGTTTTGACTTTTGCATGTATCATTACAGCTTCATTTGAATTTAGCAAAAATATGGAGGAACTCAGCTTGTACATAACAAAACTATACTTCCTGGGATTGCCTGACTGTTGAAAAAGAAATGCTATTTGTAATGACCTAAGAGAACCGCCTATATCCTCAATGCCATCTGCCCCAACCAGTCTGATCACATTTGATCCTTCCGTATTTCCAAACAATAGCTTTGGAAGTGAGGCAGAAGTTAGCAGTCACCTACAAACATCAAATACTAGGTATTTCTGCAGTGCATGGCATGAGTTAATGTGCACAGTTGCATATTACTTTACAACGTTGTCAGGGAACTCTGATATTAAATAAAGAAAGTTTGCAATATCAGGTCTGCAAACACTGGGCATCCCCTCAAATATTTCATCATCCTGCAACTTTGTTAAAAAAATGAAAACTGGACAGAGAGCTGACATTGACCTAAACACCAAAAATGTCAATGACTCAGCCTTGCACCCAGCAAAGTGCTCCATACCAACATCTGAGGGCTCTTGCTGTCTCACAGACATGCCAATGAATAGCCTGACGTCCTCCATAGACTCATTCCTTCAGTGTCCCTTAGTATTCCTGGATAGGAACTGTCCCACCAGCAGTCGTGAATGGTGGTAGAACAATCAAACAATCCCTGGAGGAGGGTCCAAAATAATCTCCATTCTCATTGATGACGGACCACCAGCACAGTAATAAGACTGCATCAATCTTCAGCCAGATGTGCCAAGTGGTTGCATCATGGCCTCTTCCAGATCAGTGTCACAGATGTCTTCAGCCAGTTTGATTCACTCCACATTATATGAAGAAATGGCTAGAGGCACTGGATATTCGAAAGGCTCTGGGCTCTAACAACATTCTGCCAATAAGGATACATACTCCAGAGCTTGCTCCACCCTAGCCAAGCTATTCCAGGACAGTTACAACACTGACACTGTGAAAAATTCCCCAGTCTACAAAAAGCAGGACAGATCCAACCTAGTCAATTCTAGCGCCATCAGTCTACGTTTGATCATCAGCAAGCTGATGGAACAGATCATCAATGGTGCTACCAAGCATTCCTTGCTTAGCAGTAACCTGGTCACTGATGCTCAATGTGGCTGATAGCAGGGACACTCCGCTCCTGACATCATTATCTGGGACCCAAACAAAGATCACTGTAGAGGATGGAAGTAAATCACCGGAATAAATGTTTTAATTTGCTCAAGCGATGAGGGCATCACTGGCTGGCTAGCATTTATTGCCCGTCCCTAGCTGCCCTTGTTAATGATGTATTGAACCGCTGCAGTTCCCCTGTGATGCAGACAGACCTGCAATGCTCTTAGGGAGAGAATTCCAGGATTTTGACACGGCCACAGAGAAGGAACGGCGATATATTTCCAAGTCAGGCTAGTGAGTGGTTTGGAGAGGAATTTGCAAGTGGCGGTGTTCCCATGTACCTGTTGTCATTGTCCTTCCAGATGGAAGTGGTTGTGGGTTTGGAAGGTGCAGAGGGTGAATTGCTGCAGTGCATCGTGCAGATTTGGTAGGAGGTTGCAGAGCTCTGAGCTGCAGAGGCAACTGGGCGTCCTCATGCAGGAATAACAAAAGGATTTTTTTTTAAAACGTCAATCTATTCAGCTATGTTATGATACATCTCCAGGGCAGGTGGGAGAACTTCAGAAGATAGAGTGAGCAAGAAGTCTTTGAATACTTTTTGAAGCAGTGGAAGATATTTTCTTGATTAACAAAGGGGTGAAGGGTTATCGAGGGTGTGGAATAATCAGATCAGCCGTCATCTTATTGAGTGCTGAAACAGGGTTAAATGGCCATTTGGCCAACTCCCGCCCCTAATTTGTATGTTTGTACATTAGCAGCTCTCAGAGATAGCGATATCACAAAGATATCACATGAGGTGACATTAATGGATTCAGTGGAAGGGAAAATTCACTGTAATCATCAAACTGGTGATCTTTGTTCAGTCCCAGATATTATACATTGGAGATTATTTCAAAGGGATATATTGCATTCACAAGGAATGTAGGGGCATAGCCAGTGTAAGAACATTACAGTCGTAAATGAGATCACAGCAGCATGGAATAACAGCTAGTGTTTTAATGTGCTGCAGGAGAATGTAGTGCCGATAGATTCAATTGACGCCTTCAAAAGAGAATTGGATAGTTACCCAAAGAGAAATAAATTTGCAGGGCTGGGTGAAAAAGCCAGGGAATTAGATGAAGTGAAAACCAAAAGAACTGCGGATGCTGTAAATCAGGAACAAAAACAAAGTTGCTGGAAAAGCTCAGCAGGTCTGGCAGCATCTGTGAAGGAGAAAACAGAGTTAATGTTTCTGGTCCGGTGACCCTTCCTCAGA
>NC_063348.1:4606176-4661958 GCF_021869965.1 Rhincodon typus
CTCCAGCATCTGCAGTTCCTACTATCACTAATAATCCAGCGGTGATTTCTGGAATAGGCCATCAGTTATAAACCTGTCTTCATGCTCAAGTCTCTGATCTGATGCGCTAGATGACAGACGTATCTTGTGGATTGAGAGAAACGTTTTAAATGGAAACAATTAATTTTACACAGTAGGTTTTAATTAATACAATTTACAAAGAATTCCTGGAGAGGCAAATATTGCATTTTGGTTTCTGTTTTGGTTACTTTTAGAAGTGAATCAGTACACTTTCTGAAATTTTAATGGCCAGTCTGTCTCTACTGATGGAATATAATTATAGCTAAAAGATAGTTGACAAAAGCACCGTATCAGATTCATGGGTAATGGTGCATATCACCATTAAGACTAAATGCTTCTAAATACATTCAGTTGGGTGGCGTTCTTCCCTACCCACCCTTTTTGTTTGCTGTATAGATTATTTGAGATTACTAAATTTATTTCCTTTTGCAAGAGGCATGCTTTGCTATGTCGCATTTAGTCGAAGTATCAACTGACAGTGTGCCGAGCCCCCAAGTTCACATTTTTACCAAAAAAAGTACACAAGTCTTAGTTTCTTGTCCCATCCCTGCTGACAACATTGTAACTTGCGTTTGTATATCAGAGCTTTTCCAGAATGAAACATTCCATAGTTTTTCACGTCCAGCAGCAAAGCAACGAATAGAAGGGAAATGACCAAAGGTGCTGTTGAAGTCATGGATGTGGAGGAGGTTTTGAAACTGGGAAGACAAGAGAAAGTAGGCAAGGCGACTGATACTGTGCAGTTAGTAATGGAGAGGAGGACTGCTATGGTGCACCTTGCTTGGGTTCAAGAATGTCTTTGCCAGTGTCTTCGGGAATAGCACTGCAGCATGCAGCATAGGAACAGTTAGGCTATACACAGGGAAATCAGGCTGAAGGAGACTGCAGAAAAATTCTGTGGAATAATTCTTCAAACGAGGTATTTTGTAGTTGGTGCACCAAATTACTAGAAGGCACCGGAGCTGGTGAGCAGGAGTTAGTGCAGATTTTATGTGGGTGACTTGACATCTGTTGAGAGTGGAGCAAAAGAACCCTGGCTGACTCCACCAAAAAATAATGCAGGGTTTCAGCAACTTTATGGATGAGATAGAGATGGATATGGAAATAAACAGTGTTGATGATATCCAGTGTGAATACTAAATCAGGGCAGGGCCATGCACTATCACATCCAATTTAATCTGCCTGCCTAGGTTACGTGCTCCTCATACTGGTTTTAAGGTAATTTCCTTCAAACATGCAGATTGGTCTGTGATGCTGCAATCAGGTCTGATAATTATACTGTATTAGCCAAAGATCTGTATGGAGAAAGCCATTATATCTTCTCCCTGCCAGACCAATCCTGAAGGAATAGTAGTTCAGACGTGGTGGTCAAAAATGTGGGAAAGTTTTCACATTTTTTTTTTTTTGTAAAATATCTGTCCTTTTTGAATTAGGAAGAACAGGGACTCCTCCCGACCACTAACTTGAGTTGTTCAAATAGATATGATTTTTGACTGGACTTCTGCAAGGTCTTTTGAAGGGCCATAGAGATTAATGATGTAACCAATTCCTGGAAATCTATTTGAATGCATGTTAATTCACAGTGGGTCTGAACTTAAAAATTGGATTTAAAAGTGTAGATTGGAAATATTTGTATGTACCCTCATGTCAGACTTGATAAAGGTGAGTACCTAGCAGTTAAAATAGTCCAGTCAAGCTGTTGGGGCATTCATCGTCTGAAAGCACAACCCTAGATTCAACATGTACTTTGTTGATAGTCAGCATTGCGTTATCATCACCTCTCGTGATCCCTCACTGACTCTGATTTGTCATGCTGCTTGTCTGATATCAAGATGAACCAAGATTGACTTCAATTAAATATCATCTAAATAAGTAATAACACTAGCCATTGACTTTGTCCTCTGCTTTAATTACTATCCATGATCTCACTGCCTGAGCCTGAAGCAGGACTGTTCAGAAACAGTGACATTTTATTTGATGTTGAACTTCCAGACTTATGTATGTATGAATGTTCATCTCTATATCATCGAGACTGCCTATTTTCACTGTTTAGCATTATCTATCTTCCCCTGTGCTGTAGCCTATCTGCGAATGATGCTCCCTATTTCTCCTTTGACGTCTGTCAATTGAATGTACTTCTGACCAACCATCTAACATGTGTCGTTGGCATACTCCACCCATATCCAGCTTGTGCCAAGCTCTGTTTGACAATCGCCCTGTTGCTACCTACATTTACTGCAAGTGTGGCGATGTCTCGATGTCCGAATTCTCAGTCTTTCTTTCGAGTTCCTCCACTCCTTTGTCTCTCCCTGCCTCTGCGACCTTCTCTAACCCTGCAGCCCTCCAAGATTTAAGGAAGGAGATAATTGCATCGGAGATCACTCTGTGACAATTCACCGAATTGTTCTGTGATAAGAAGCTGAGTAAATTGGGCCGCTATTCTGTGGCGTTTTGAAGAATAACAAGCAAAATCCTGAACGTGCTTGTCAGGGCAGGTGCTGAGAGACTGGTTTTCACTGATTGGGGAATCTAAATTGTGAGTGTTTGGCCTTAAGAAAAGGGGTTAACCATTTAAGATTACAATAAAGAGAAATTCCTCCACTCGAAGTAAAATGAAATTTTACAATTCTTTACTCAAAGACATTTGTGGAGGCTTCATTTAATGCTTCCATTAAATCCTTGAATAGACAGATTTTTAGTGTCTCATGGAATCGAGGGATATTGGAAGTGGATGGGGAACTGGAGTTGAAGCCCAAGAGGAGCCATGATCATATTGAATGGCAGAGCAGGCTCAATGACCCATTTGGTCTCCCCCTGCTTCTTTTTTTGTATAGAATATCTGCACTCCTCCAATTCCACACACTTGTGTATCCATCACTTACTGTGGTCCATCACCGGTGCCCATGCGTTCAGCAGACTTGGTCATAAGCTCTGTAATCCACTTCCTAAATCTCTGCCTCTCTAAGACACTTCTTGAGACCCTTTTTTCTTTATTTTGTTTCTGGCCACTCACTGAAAGATCCATTTGCTCCTCTGAAGTGTCTGAGAATATTTAGTTTGCAACTTTAAACAGATGATTCAGTGACCTGTTCTCATACTTGACTTTTTCTTGTATAGATGTAGCCTGGAGTCTTAGTGGTTTGTTGGCCTGCAAATTGACAGTGTAAAGATATACAGATTGGAGCCTGTTTACCCTTATGTTAATGGATCTTGGTTCACCATTTTGCTAAGTTGTTCTCCAGTTCTTTTTCGAGATCAAAACCTGCCACCTGCTCAGCTCTATATGGTTGACTCTCTTAATGGCTTTTGAAGTGTCCTTGCAAACCATTCAGTTGCAGAATGAATCTTCCACCTAATATCATTGTTAGCACCATTCGGATTGTACCAACTCATCGATATCTTTTCTGGGTGGATATGGATGAGCAAAATCCGACTTGCACTCATTGTTCCCATTCTAAGAACAAAACTGCAACATTCAGCTCCCTTGTGACTGAAGTTTCCATATCACAGGTGTACAGATTTGGAATCGGAATACATTTACGCCGTGCGTACACATTTCTGGCACAGCCCTCGTCACGCACCATTTTGATGAGATTGTAGACAGTGTGCGTTGGAAGAAGATGGGACAGGTAGATGGTCATATTATTCCGCATGTAGCTTTGACTTGATGTCAACGCTACCATTTTTGACTTGAGTGCAGCTGATGTCTTACTAATTTCTTCAATATTCACAGCTGAACACTTGTTCAACACCAGGAAACACCCTGACCAGTGCTACTTACAGGGACCAATGACTACTTTCAGACTAGTTGCTGATTCACATTACAAGCTCTGTCTGGGTTTGCAGAGGGCTGTGATTTTTCTACTGCTGTTTAAAGTTGATGAAGTGCAACAGAGCAATACTGCATATGGTGACAGTCTATTGCTCTGATTTAAAGGTTCTTGGTCAGCTTAAATCCTCCAATTCATGGAACTGAATTTTACATGTCTCTTAGAAGTGGGAATGACTAGGGGCTCAGGGACCGTGATTTAGCTCACATTTGCTGTTGGGACTGTGTCAAGCAGCATTAGAGTAAATAACCGTGCTTCAATCTTCCAACTTCATTTTAACTTCTCAGGAATTTGGTCTTTCTCATCTGGGTACCAGCTCCCGCCATTTGTGTTCCATTTGAGACTATTGGCCTCTTGCTATCCTTTCTTTTCTGGGACCTTGCTGTCTGTGAAAGTCAATGCTATTTTAATAATGACTGTAATGCGAGCTTTATGCTGGCTTCATCTGCACCCTTTACCATGGCAACATGAATCACATAGACCTGGTATCCAAGTAGAAATGCTGATTAGCTATTCTTTACAGCCCAATTCTGTCCAAACCTGAAATCAAATGGGCAAATCAAAATGTTCCATTTTGCACCCTGACATTTTCTAATGCTTCTCTGGAACATGGAGATCCACAGTCTGTTCACCAGCATCACAGTAGCCTTTGTGATTGTCTGTCTGTCTGTCTGTCTGTCTGTTAATTGTGAATATATTATATCTTCACAGTAAAACAATCTGGGCATTTCTATCATCTTTAATGGTCCAGTAATCTAGATACACATTGTCAGGCAGTCTTCAGCTTAGGAAACATGTTCATTCGCCATAAATGGAAGGACACAAATGTATGTATCAAAAAATATATCTTATAAAGCTTGTCATTGCAGCAATAATAGCTATTCTTCACAGAAGCAGGAGGAGAATGATCACTTGGGCACTGAGCTAGAGGTCTTATCCATTCTTGCATGGGAGCATGTCTCTGACCTCAACCTCAGTATGGAACTCCTCTCCATTTGATAGAAGAGAGATATTTCGGGAGCTCGATCTCTGCAATAATGAATGGCTTTGGTTTGTGTTGCAGTGGGAGCTGAGGCATTGACCATCTGATAATGGTTAGGAGTGCAAATATTCTTAATGAATTGGCCGCTCCTTGTACACTGGAAAGGATGGGCTCCAAGCTTTGTGCAGAGCCACCTGCCAAGCTGTTTCTATGAGAATGCCCATCAGTATTTGTGCAGGTGGTTGTTAGTGTGTTATTCGGTGAGGTATTTATTCATCACAATCTTACTGTTGATCCTCTTGGACTTCACTCACAGTGAACCGTTGAGTAAACAAAAAAAAAACAGTCATGGAATGTGGGCCAGGATTTACTGCCCATCCCTAGTTGCCCTTAAGGTGGTGCTGAGCTGCATTCTTGAACTGCTGCAGTCCAGCTGGTGTAGGTACGCCGGCAAAGTCATTCGGAAAGAAATTCCAGGAGTTTGAGCCAGCAACACCACACAAATTGGGATATATTACTCAGTCAGGATGGTGTGAGGCTTAGAGGGGAACTTGCAGGGGTTGGTGTTCCGGATGTATCTGCTGCTCTTGTTCTTCAGAACAGAAGTAGTCTTGGATTTGGAAGGTGCTGCCAAGGGAAATTTGGTGAATTTCAGCAGTGCATCTTGTAGACAGTACGTACTGCTGCTACTGAGCATCGGTGGTGGGGAAAATGGGTGTTATGAAAGTGGTATCAATTAAGCAGTCTGTTTTGGTCTAGATGGTGTCAGGTTCTTAAGTGTTGGTGGAACTGCATCCAATCAGGCTTGTGCCTTGTAGCTGATAGACAGGCACTGGGGACTGAGGAGATGTTTTATTCACTGCAGGATTCCTAGGTTCTGACTGCTCTTGTAGCTACTGTACATACATGGCTATTCCAGTTCAGTTTCTGGTCAATGGTAATTCCTAGGATGTTGATGGTGGGGTATCCAGTGGTGGTAACGCCTTTGAATATCAAGGGGCAATTGTTTATTTCTTTATTGGTGATGGCCATTGCCTGGCTTTGGATGGCACGAATGTTACATGCCACTTGTTGATCCAAGCCTGGATATTGTCCAGATATTGTTGCATTTGGACACTTCAGTGTCTGAAGAAACTCATGGTGCTGAACATTGTGGAATCCTTGGCAGCCATTCCCCATTTCTGACCTTATGGTGGAGGGACGGTCATTGCTAGAGGAGCTGAAGATAGTTTAGCCTAGGACACAATCCTGAGGAACACCTGCAGGGATGTCTTGGAGCTGAGATAACTGATCTCCAACAACCACAACCATCTTCCTATGTGTCAGGTATGACTCCAACTTTGTGACAGGTTACTCCAAACTGAAATTAGCTGTGATTCTTGGAACTGATTCATAACTAAGTTAGTAACATATTCTGAGCTTTCCTGTATAGTATTAGTGATAATTACTATTGTGTCTTTGTCATAACTTCTCAGCATGTGCAATAGCTAGTTACAGAAGATATTCTGCATTCTGGCTATAGCTGGGAATAGAAGTGGCTGTAGAAGAGTGTTTGTATGAGAATTTTCCCCTGATTCCCATTGATTGCAGTTTGTCAGGGCTCCTTGATGCCACACATTCAAGATGGCGGCAGCCAATGGGCTCCTCCATTGTGTCCGTCTTTTTTCTTTCCCTTTTTTTTTTGTTCTTCCTCGCTGTCTTTCGTTTTAAGATTCCCTTGGAGCAGCGATGCGGAGCGGGGACAGCCAGTGGGCTGGAGGGACAGTTTTTGGACTGGGGACCAGTGTGGGTGGTTAGCGGCTTGTGAGCCTGGTCAGGCCATGTGTGGGAGCCCCCTACGCTGATCTACTGCAGACCCTTAATAGAAAGACTGTAGTGTTTATCTTTTTCACTTTCTTTTCCTTAATTTCTCCAATTTGTATCTAAGATTTGTACCTAGGTACCTTGCACCCAAGATGGCTCCATTTGGGGTGACATTATAAACTTTTCACTGTATTCCTGTACTGCTGTACTTGAGTACACATGACGATAAAGCAAATTCTAATTCCAATTTCTAAGATTGAATGTGGCCTTCATGTCAAGGGCTGTCCCTGTCACCTCACCGCGGGAATTCAGCTTAAATCCATGCTTGAACCAAGACTGTAATGTGGTCAGGAGCTGAGTGGACCTGGCAGAATCCAAACTGATGGTCCATTATTGGTGAGCAAGTGCTGCTTGTTAGCTCTGTGGAAGACTCCGTGTCTCATTTTACTGACAGTCAAGAGTAGACTGATGGCGTGGTAATTGGCCATGTTGGATTTGTCCTGCTTTTTGTGTACAGGACATACCTGGGCAATTTTCCACATTGTCAGGTTGATGCCAGTGTTGTAGCTGTGTTGTGTCATCAGGTTGCAGTTCTTTTTTTTTTTCCTTATTCATTCACAGGATGAGGGCATCACTTTCAGACAGAATTTATTGCCCATCCCTAATTGCCCAGAGGGCAGTTGAGAATCAACCACATTACTGTGGGTCTGGAGTCACATGTAGGCCAGACCAGGTATGGATGGCAGTTTCCTTCCCTAAAGGACATTAGTTTTCCATATCGGTTTTTCCAACAATTGGTAATGGTTATCACTAGATTCTTGATTCCAGATTTTTTTTTTTATTATTGAATTCAAATTGTACCATCTGCCATGACAGGATTTGAACTGAGAATGTTCTAGGGCACTGAAAAAGAGAAAAGCACTATTGTCGGTTTCCAGTGAGGGAAGGAGGAGAAAACAGGAGAGTATGCTTATGCTATTTGTAGCATATGAATCAGAAAAGATGATGAGATGAAAGGTGAGAGAGATGCAATGAAGGTGACGATATATTTTGACCTAATCCAACTCAATGGCTTCAGCCATGTTGTTGGCCATAGCTCCAGTCACTCCAATGGTGAGTGCTTGTAGCTATCTCTCTGTACCAGTGATTAGCTGTTCCAGTGATTAGCTGTTCCAGTTCATTGGTTATACGTTACCTTCTCCTGCAAAGAGGTGGGTGTTTGTCAGTGAGCATGGAGCAATGCATTTGGATGTGCTCTTGTCGTTGAACAGTTGACAATATGTGAGAGAGTGTGAGATGTGGATAAGAGGGTAAGCTGAGACTAAGAATATGAAGAATGAGTTGTGCTTAATGGAGAGCATTAAGGGAGTGAAAGTCAGGTGCAGTCTGGAGCAGTGTGTGAGGCTGCTGGTCGATTTTCTACTGGTATGGCATCCCCTGATGTTAACTACGTTCTCATTAAACCTCTTCTTGGATTGCATTCTTGGGGCTACCCTTTATCCATTGATGAAGGTGGCTGTCTGCTTCCATTGGCTTTTTAGTGTCTGGTCTGTCTTCTAGTTCACTTTGAATAGAGGAGCTTGCTTCTCCTGCAAAAAGGCTTTCAGTGCTGTGTCCGAGAATCATGAAACATGTGGTTGCCCTTTTCAATGCTATTTGCCCTCCTCGTCCAGCACTCTACTGCAGGCACTTCCAGTCCCAGCTACAGCCAGAATGCAGAATAACTTCTGAACCTAGCCATTGCAGATGCTGAGAAGTTACGATAAAGACACAATACAAATTATCTCTAATATTATACAGGAAACAAGAGGTGCAGAAAGCTTAGAATATGTTTTTAAACTTGCAATCCGTTCCATGAATCACAGTCAATGTCAGTTCTGAGTTGCCTGTCACAAAGTATCTGGCCCATATCAGCATCTGATTGATTGTAACTGAGGATGCAATGGATGTTCTTTCAATTTTTGATGCTTCCTCCTTCATTGGTGTATTTGACTAGTAAAACAGGTCCTTCGGTGACCTACGCTGATTAGCTTTTGTTAGGTGAGGTAGCCAATGGTTCCTGGAAACTGGGGTTTCTTTGGAGTCCAAAAACCTCGTGGGTGGCAGTTGAAGTCAGGAACAAAGTTAACACTCTGTGGCACTCAAAGTGCTGGAAATATTTGGCAGACCTGGGAGCATCTATGGAATGAGAATTCAAGATATTGCTTGGAGTCGAGCGTGTTTTCAGAAGAGACGCCCTGCGAAACCCAGTAATCTAATAACTGAGTGAATTAGGTCATGGTTCTTCTGGGTGTACCAGGGCTGACTGATAAATTATTAACAAAGAAAAATCTCGATTCACCTGACATTGACCGGTGCCTTCACATTTGTCAGATAATCATGCAAGTTAATAACCAAACAATAAGATATTTTGAGCTGAACACACAGGAGAAAACTTGTCATTGGTTTTAGCTGGTTAATCATCAGCCTGTCTGTACTTGGAGAGGAGTGTGCCTTTATGGGGATAGGGGGAAGATTATGTCAGTGCTCGGTGTAAGGCAGACAATTTCTTCTGCTGTTCAATCCCTCGTAACGTTTTTAAGAGCCTGTTAAATATAGGGACTGATATTTGTCCCAGGTAGTCACAAACTATATAGTTCTGTTTAACTCAACAGAGCTTGGTTTGCATCAAGTCCAGATATAACTATGTTCAATCCTCTAAAGCAGGATGATCTTTATAAAAGAAGACAGAAAATAGTGGAAATTTGTCCCAGGTCTTTGAATAACTACAAGATAACCAATAGGATAACTGTTTGAATAGAACGGTTATCAAAAGGTATTTTATCTCTATCTGCCAGTTTTTGCTTATGTATTTATAAGGGTGGTGCTCAGATAGTTTCTAGACAAAATGAAGTCCACTTGTTACAGCAGTTTAACTAATGATCTGGAGGAAAATTCAGATCATTTATGTGTGTAGAATAGTAGCCTGTGACCCAATCATAGATGTTAATCTTTTAAGGACGATGTTGTGTCTTTGTCTATTTTTATTAAGGCTTGCTGAACATTTTGATTCACTGACTTCAGTGGGGGGTCTTTGACAAATTTACTAGCCCCCCCAATGGAAAGAGTCGCCAATATTTATAGGTTAGTGGTTGGCTGCATCTTTTTATAAATCTCATTAACCACATGTGATTAATTAGGGTGAAAAGGGGAAGTATAGGGTGCAACTCTTGTGTTGCTATCATGCAAGTGTGAAACTAAAATATCCTAACTACAGCTTGGTTTGTTAATGCAGAAATATCTTAAAAATAGAATGGGTGGATCCCACTATCCTGAGCCTTTTACTGTTGGTATATTTCAAATTTGTTCCTGTCGCTGAAAGATGTTTTTTGTTTGCTTTCAGTTTCCTCCTATTCTTTCTGGAAGGTATTGAATTGCTGGTGTGCAGTTCCACAGGTACTGCCAGCTTACTAGTGCCTTATCAATGTCATTATGTTTTACCCTTGACGTGTGGACCTTTTTTCGGGAGTAGGCTCAGCTATGCTTTCTGCACCCAGTCCCCTTATCCCTGCTCTTGGAAGAGCTGCCAACATTCCCAACCAACATATATGAGCAGACCACTGATATGTCAAGACTGATCTCTAAAAAAAGTCTGTGTGCCTTAAGAAAATGAGGGGAAAGAAAAATTGCAGGAAAAACCCAGTCGTTGCTGAGTGGCATGGGGCACCAGGCTATTTATATTTCCTTCACCTCTACAGCAAAATTGCAGACATGCATTGATTTGTTCTTAATGTCAGGCTCAGTCTTGAACTATTCAAGGCGTTTGTTTACCATTTCATTTTGTAAGGACTTAAAACAAAGCCAATGGTCATCTACCTAGTGATTGCTTCAGGGCTTTGTTGGAAATCAAGATTCAAGAACTAGAAGGCATTGGCATATTAACAATTGCAAACATTTAGCAGTAAATCGAAGGCAAAGAACGATTTCCATCCTAACAAATTGCGAATCCTGACAGTGCTACTCTCGTCTGCTGAACTTTTTTTTTCCTTTGTAAGCTCCAAATGCATTCTTCTTCATAGATGTTTCTGCTTACCAGCATATTCTCTTTGTTAAACTGGGAGTTTGAAAAGAGCGAATATTCAAGAATTCCTTGCCTTTTTGTGATTATTTGATGTACATTTACAGCCTCAGCTGGAAAAATATAGTTCCAAATGTAAATGGGAGATTTCTTCCAATGCAGACACAGATTAGTTCCAAACAGTTAGACATGTATCCATCATGAAACGTCCTCCTTGTACACAATTATGCATGGCCAGTTTGTTTACGTCGTTGCGCATTAACTTCAGATGTAGATTTGGAAATGTGTCAAGAACCACCCCCCAACCCTTGGGAGATGCAAATTGTGCCTTGATGAAATTTGGAGAGGTACCAGAACAAAGGGACAAAAAGTGTTGCAGCCTTGAGACCAAGCTGTGGAATGATAAAGATATAACTGTAACAGTATTGCTGCTTAAGTTTGGTCAGGGCAAGGAACTTGATACTTCTGTTTATAATGCCTTTTAGGAGAGTTAATGAAATTGGTGTGATGGAAGCAGTGTTAGTGAATGACTGACTTTTTAACATGGCCCTAGATCGCAGTTAATGAGATCCAAGGGGTTCTGTTAAGATAGACTCCAAGTGGTCAAAGTTAAGCAGAAGTTCAAAAATTATATATTCTTTGGCTTGCACAGACTAAAATTGAAAGTAAATTACAACCCAGGCAAAGGTCACTTGATTATGGCAAACCAACTGTTATGGTATATATGAAGACATTTCTTCAAACATCCCCATTTTTTAGAAAAACAACAAAAATAATTTTCATGTACTCTGATTTACAGTTACAAATTAACTAATATGCACAGTTGAAAAAAGGAAACTGTGAGTTAATTCTAGTTTGTCCCTTCTTCATCAGTCTCTATGCGTATATTTCATCCACAATCCTCAAAGTGTGTGTCTTTTTAATAATGTGTGTTTTTGTTGATTTATCTGGTGGCTCCTCATTCTTAGAGAGCCTTCCTGCTCCTATGATATTGCTTGGCCTGCTGTGTTCATCCAGCTCCGCACCTTGTTGTCTTAGAGAGTGACATTGTTTCCCTGAGGAGTGCTGTGAGTGCTTGATCAGAGCAAGATGTCTGTCCTTCAGATTTAATATCTTTCCTGGGTTGGTGATTTTAAGACCATATTGAGGTACTGTTGCTAGTTTGTAATTCAAGTGAGTGCTGTTTTGTGTCAGTGTTTGTCTGCCATTGTACAGGCTTAGCAGTGAGCTTGTGTAGATGCTCACTCTTTGAAATTGAATTATGCATAAGCTTTGCTCAATAATTCACAACCACAACAAATTGCACTGCTTCCAGCTTAGTTGGTCACTGTATCTCTGCTATAGCTCTCAACTTTTCATATCCAGGCAAAATCCTTTCACTGTTAGTACATGAGTTATGTACTTGATCTTGGATATCTTTAATTGCATCTTTTCTTCATTGTCAGTTGTTTTCTTTTGTTTGCCTCTTCTGGCTTCACTTGCTTATCCTTAGCTGCCAGCTCCTCAAAGAATGATTTCATAGTCATCTTTCCTTCCACATCTTTCTAGTCTTCCTGGGTCTGCAGGGCCTCCATCTTGACTTTCAGGTTGTACTTGAAGGCATCAGGAATGCTCCTTGGCAGATTCTAAGTTGGTCTCACACTGTCATCAACTTTGAGATGATGCTCACAAGGAATTCGGTCATGATAAAAACATCTATGTATTGCTCTTGTATCTGTTCAGCAGTCAACGACTTGCTAACTTGTAAAATATTGGCAATTGCTTCTGCTATATGCAGAGTTACTAGTTACTAGTCAGTGCTGTGGACTTACCATCTAAGATGAGTGAATTTGTTTAACATCTACTAACCAGAACTCCAAATTTTCATTCTTCCGACTGCATTGGGTTCTAAACCTTCATTTCTTCCTTTCAGCATGAGTATTGCCCTGTTTTGTTGCTTCAAGCTTCAAGGGCTTCATTTTATGGGTAGCTGTCTTGAGCCACTTTGCAAAAGGTGACAAAGCTTATAATCTTGCACAAAGCACAAGTGTCTGTCTTACGCTTCATGTGCACCTGATACTTCTCCAGCCATTCTAACAACGGCTTGTTTGTTTATCATATTTAGATCTGATGTGAACAAATCTGTCATGTGGTGTAGCATGATTTGTCAGAATCATTGGCTGATGTCTCTGTGCAGACCATCTTTATAAGTTTACTTTGCTTCTTTCTGGCTAAATAGCTGAGTGCAAGGTGATTTCAGCTTCTTGGAGTTAGAGCGCTGCTTTCCTCATACTGGATATACTTCCTTATTTTTGAGAGACATCTTCCACAATATCCACATCCTGCCATGTGGCCTTAATCTTTCTGCTGGCCCTTCTGTGACCATGTCTTTTTTCCCAATATGTAACTCTTGTTCAGCTTGGAACGTCTCTTGGCACAATACAGACTTTCCACCTTTCTCCCATAAATATGCAGTAGCTGATTTTGGAGGGTGGGCATCAGATTTTGAAGCAAGGGGACCAGTTCTGGGAAATTTGAGCTGTCTACACCCAAATAAGACTGGGATAAGAATGTTTGCCGGGTGGTTCCCTAATACTGCAGGGGAAGGTTGAAATTAGATTGACAGGAGGATAGTGACCCAAGGGCAAAATTCAGGGCAGAGAATAGGAAACAGAAACTTGATGAGTGGCTGTAAAACAATTGAGAAAGCAAATTGTATGCCACAGAAATTGACAATAAGGGATACATGTGTACTCAATGAGTATTGTGAATAAAGCCAATGAACTGAGGACACAGATTCTGAGCAGCATGATGTCATTGCTAGAATGGAAATTTGGCTTGAAGAGGGGCACAAATGGCAGCTCCACATCCATGGGAACAGAGTTTTTAAGCAGGATAGAGAAAGGTAATTTAAAAATGGGTTGAGTTTGGTATTATTGGTTAAAGGATAGGTTGTCCCTGTGAAGGGTGGGGATGATGCACTAAATGAAGTATCAAATGAGGTTAGATGGGTTGATCTTCAGAACAAAACAGGCAGCACATTGCTGGGCATGCAGTATGGACCCCCAAATAGTGGGAGAGAGGTATTGGAGTGAATATGTCAGCAATTTTCTAAGTCCAAAAGCAGTCGGGCAATAATGGTCAGAGTCTTCACACACCCAAATATCAACTGGTATGTAAACTGTGTCAAGGATGCAAAATTCTTAAACTTCATTTGAGAGAATATTTTTAAGCCAGCATATACCCTGAATAGGAGGTTGCAATTCTAGATTTAGTCCTTGGAAGCGCAAATGAGCAAGATGATGAAGGAGCAGCAAGTGTCCATTTTGGAGACAGTGATGATTATACCGTTAGATTTAGCATCACAATGGAACAGTACAATGGTAGAAAGGAGCAAATGTTCTAAATATTCAGAAAGCATACTCTGCAAAGCTGAGAGCTGATCTGGTGAAAGTTGACTGGTTAAAGACACTGGGAAATCAATGGGAGATGTTCAAAAGTGAGATTCTGCAAGCACAGTGAGACATCTCCTGATTAAATAAAAAGGGTGCTACTGCTTTACATGGTAAGACAAGACAAAACAAAAGGGCTTAAGAAAATCACAAAAAAAAGTAATAATTTTGGAAGAGTAATGAAAGTGAAATGAAAATGAAAATAGAGGATACCAGAAAATATTGACTATTAAAATTAAGGAAATCCAAAATGTTTCAAAAGTATCTTAGGAGTAGAGTAATGCAAAGGAAACGGTTAGGCCTATGAGAGATGTAGACGGTAACTTGCATGTGGATATGAAAAATGTAGATAGAGTTCTTTTGTCTCAGTCTTTACAAAGGAAAAGGTTAGTGCAGACTTTCTAGTTAAAGAGAAGAACATGCATTATTAGAGGAATAAGCGTAATGAGAAGGAAAGTACTGGAGGGACTGACCTTCCAGAAGGTGGTTAAACTACCAGGTTACGATGACTTGCATCTTGTGCCTGGGAGAAAGTAATGGATGCTCTGAGGATTTTTTTTTTTAAAACCTCACCAGATACAAGTGAGGCACCAGAGGAATGGAGGTTTGCAAATGTTGTACCATTGTTCAAAAGTGTTGTGTGGTGTAGACCAAATAATTACAGATGGTCAGCCTGGAGCAAGTTTTTGGAACCTGTATGGTGAGAGAGCGTTAACTGTTATTCCGAGGGAGCTGGATTAATCAAGGTTAATAATCAGCATTGTTTTGTTAGGGGAAGGTCATGCCCTACTAACTTTGTGTTTAGGAAGTAGCAAGGAGCCTTGATGAGAATAGTGTAGTGGCTGTTGTCTACCTGCATTTCAGTAAAATATTTGACAAGGTCCCACATGGCAGATTGTTTGAAAAAATTAAAACTCATGGGATGCAGCAGAATTTGGATCCAAAATTGGCTCAGTGACAGGGAACAAAGGGTTATGGTTTAAGGTTATTCTTTGTGAATAATGTAACCTGCAATGTAACCTGTATGCCTCTAAGTCTTTTTGATCTGTACATCCTTTGCTTGCTGTGATCTGCCTGCACCCTCGTAAACAAAGCTTTTCACTGTATTTCAGTACACGTGACAATAAAATCAATCCATCAATCAGCTTAGTTTTGCGTCCATTTTCGGTCAGCACGTTACAAGAAGGAAATAATTGCATTTAAAAGAGTACAAGGGCCCCCGATTTACGAATGCTTGTACTTATGAACATGACCTCATACAGGGTGTCACTTTAAAGACCCAATATACAAACATTTCTTGTACTTACAAGCAGCTTCTTTATATTGTCCTGCGTTGTGTTCTGACGTGTGTACAAATTGACTTGCAAACAGAATCCAGAATGAAAGCCATTTGCAACCTGGGCACTGCCAGCTCAGAGGAGACTTTCAACAGTATTGCCAGGCTTGAAACTCGTAGGTTTAAGGAAAGAGTGGTTAGACTGGGGTCATTTTCTTTAGAACAGAAGTGGCTGAAGCGTGACTTAACAGAGGAGTACAAATTATGAAGGGCTTGGATAGAGTAGGCAAGACCTGTTTCCCCTAAGTAGAGAGGTCAGTTAACAGGAGGTAGAGATGTAAGGTGATTGCTACAAGAATTGGAGGGGACATGAGAACATTTTTACCCAAAAGGCAGTGGGATGTGGAATCAATAGAGTACAAAATAAATACATGTAAAAGATGAAAAGTGATTGATGGTTGTAGATGGAGAAATTAATACAAAACTGATACTGAAGGTGAATGAGTTTCTGGGTCTTGATGGCACATTCTGTCTTCAAGTTCAGGGTATTATTCAGGATAGTGTTTTGGGTGAACTTCAGCTTTAAATACTGAGTGTCACAAGTGGTGGAGGGAATTTACTGAGTTTTACGGCACAAACATCAACATTCACAGAGCTTTATGGCTTCCTCCGTGTTGTTTGTAAGACTTGCTGCATTACCGCTGCCTATACACTATAACTGAAATCATCCTCTAACCACTACACGTTAATACTGAATGATATAGTGGGTGCTGGCAATAATAATGATGCCCCACAGCTGTAAGTGAATTTTTTAAAAAATCCCATGTTGAGCAAGGTAATTGATGTTTGTTTGGGAATGAATTTAACTCAATTTTAGAGACCCCTGATTGAGAATAAGCATTCCCTGGTAAAGTACAACAAAACAAGATGCAGTGCCAACTTTCTCCTTACTCTGCCAAGTAACTTAGAACAGAATACTTGCTTCTCCGATCCAATCTGAATGAGATAGCTTTAGGTGTAAAATTGGACTGAAGTTTTCTCTCGTGACCAATAGAACCAGCAAACAGAAACTTGGTTCATGTTAGTCAAGGATGGATTTGAACCTGTCATTTGAAGTAAAGGGATACACAATGAATATTAAACTGAGCAAATCCTCTGGGCATTGATGTCAGACCTTGATGATGGTTAGTGTTGTCTTAATGCAGTGAAAGAAAGACTCACTTATAATTATTTGACAGCTTTCATGACCTTGGGGTATCCCAAAGCACATTGCAGCCAATAGAGTACTTTGGTACTGTAGACACTGTTGTGCTGTTGGAAATGGAGCAGCTAATTCACAGACAGACAAGTTTCATTGCAAGGTGACAATGACCCAATCTGTTTTTTTTTTCTTCTTCTTTTAAGAAGATATGGGTATTGCTGGTAGTGTGGTGCAAGTGGGTGAAATGAGATAAAAGGGGATAGAAATATGTGGAAAGTTAAGGTTGAAATAAAGTCAAGAGGGAATTATAATGTCGAAAAGATAAGTTGAGCCAATGATTTGATGTGATACTGAGAGAGAGAGGGAATGTAAAATCTAAACAATCTCATTGGGAGACACAAATCCACAGCAGCTTGCAGTCCACCCAGTTCAATCTAGTGTGAACTAAAACACTAAGGAATCACTGTAGCAGCCTCCAGCCACTCTCGGCTGAGCCTAACCTGTCCTATGATCGGCTCTTTCTTCCAGCTCCACAGTCTGAGTGGTCATCACCTCCATTAACTGCAGCACGGATCATGCAGTCTGTGGGATATTTCTTTCGAGTGGCCCCAAGCGACACAGAGTTGGACTTTCCTGAGGGGAAAATGACAGTAGGTTCTCGATGTTGAGAAGGTCAGGTACGGGTACCTGAGCATGAGCTCTGATTGGCTAAAAATCGGTCCCAGCCATCTGGAGGGTCAGGTACCTGAGGAAGGGCTCACTGATTGGCTCACTGTGAGCCAGTTTGCCTGGGAGTGGTTTAACATCTCATCTGGAAGGTTGATATGAAATAGAGGTGTACAAACTGGACATCCTTGAGGGTTTATTCACCATAAAAAGAAGTCTAAGAACTTCATTAGGACTTCAGTTGATCAAGGCAATGAGATCATTTGTGTTGAGGTCACTGATGTTAGCTTCTGAAACTTGAGTGCACGATTACTTTGTGTGTCTCTGTTAGTTTGTGCTTGTTCATGTGGGTGTGTGTATGTGTCTATGATTAGTACTGGAGTGACAACCTAATGCACAGATTTGGGCGAGAACATGGGAGGCATGGTTAGTAAGTTTCTGCATGTCGCCAAAATTGGAGGTGTAATGGACAGCGAAGAAGGATATCTAAGAGTAGGGGATCCTGATCAACTGGGCCAATGGGCCAAGACATGGCAGATGGAGTTTAATGCAGACAAATGCGAGGTATTGCATTTTGGTAAGGCAAACCACGGCAGGACTTGCAGAATTAATGGTAGAATCCTGGGGAGTGTTGTTGAACAGAGAGACCAAGGGGTGCAAGTACATAGTTCCTTGAAAGTGGCATCACAGGTATACAGGGTGGTGAAGGTGGTGTTTGGCATGCTTGCCTCCATTAGTCAGAATATTGAGGACGTCATGTTATTGCTGTACAAGACATTGGTAAGGCCACATTTGGAGTAGTGTGTACAAATCTGTTTGCCCTGCTATAGGAAGGATATCATTAAACAAGAAAGGTGCAAAAAAGATTTACAAGGATATTACTGGGACTGGAGAATTTGAGTGATACAGAGAGACTGGATAGGCTGGAACTTTTTCTCCCTGAAGCATCGAAGATTGAGGGCTGACCTTAGAGGTTTATAAAATCATGAAGAGTGTAGATAAAGGGAATAGCCAAGGTCTTTGTCCTAGGGTGGGGGGCAGGGGTTGTAGTCCAAAACAAGAGGGCATAGGTTTAAAGTGAGAGGGCAAAGATTTAAAAGGGACCTAAGGGGCAACTTTTTTCACGCAAAGGATGGTGCGTGTATGGAATGAGCTGCCAGGGGAAGTGCTGGAGGCTGGTACAATTACAACATTTAAAAGACATTTGGCTGGATACATGTATAGGAAAGGTTTAGAGGGGTATGAACCAAATGCTGGCAAATGTGACTAGTTCAGTTTAAGAAACCTGGTCAGCATGGATGAGTTGGTCTGAAGGGTCTGTCTCCGTTCTCTATGACTCTATAACTTTACTGAGTCCTAACGACAACATCCCCACCCTCAAGCTGTTTTAATCTGCTGCCCTCCTTACTGTTCAACTGGTTTTTGAACTTCATTTTTTTAAAATTTTAGTTCCTGGTCAGAAATTCCCTCGCTTGAGCTGTGTGCGTTTTGTCAGCTGTCTGTCGATCCTGTAGCAATTCACCCTTCGTTGAAACCGTGCTCATTGTTTTAGGTTCGGCCATAAGATTAAATAATTAAGCCCCTCCCCAGTCACCCTTCAGGCCCTGCTCCGAGGAGGATCTCAGCACTTGGATGAAATGCTCAGGGTGGGGGGGGTGCTGATTTGAAACAACTGGGTGTACCCCAAGAAGACCTTACTAATTCAGTAGAGGGATGAATGATACTGGGTGTGGGAGCACAGGTGGGAGAATTTTGAGTGCTTTGTACAATGTTTCGTGCCTGTTGCTGTTACATTTTGCATGTATCCCACACCACTCCAAAGAGAGTGCTGGCTCTGTTGCATCCAGCCGTTTGCTTTTGCAGTGGAGTTGTGCTGTTTTGGAAATTGTGCATTTGCGTTTGTTTTAAAAGAATAGCTTTTTTAAAAGTGGTGAGAGTCAGGGCTTCTTGGCATCTGTGGTGAAATCCAGCAACCGGTTAGTGGATGAGTGAGTGTCTGGAATGTTGGGGTTTGGTGAGTTTCAAAGTCCAGTATTTGGAAGCACTTTGTGGAGATACTTGATCTTATCAGCAGACAGCTCTCTTTACAATTTCCTCCCAAACTTCCTGATTTATTTTCAGTAAATGCTGCTGAAACATCCAGATGTCCAAAAAGCGAAATGTATTCTGAAAAGCAAGCAAACATGGAGCATTTCCAAACAGATTTCTCTTTTGTTTGGGATGCCTTTTTTTGTTGACACCCCTATTCCTTTAGAAATTCTTCAGAAAATAAGGGCTTGTTTTAAATGTATTGTTCATCAGTTGTTCCAATCTTTCCTGAGCAAGGAGATTCCCTGAAAGACAGAACATCTCATCACAGACCTCGAATGGCAGTGAAATGCCAGCCTGAGTGTCTCTCATTTCGTCCACTATTACAACTGAATCTTTGCCACACATATTACACTGACCCTGGGGACTGGGTGGTGCAGTAGTTCAACACTGTTCCTTTCCCCTCTGGACACTCTGAATCCCTCTCGTCTGTAAAGAGTTCCAATATAATTCTTTTAGATAGTCTTGATTTAACCCCCAGTGTCATTTGGTGGTCAGAACCTATGAATATTCAGATTCTCGTTGCCATTTTAATTCTACCAATAAGCCAGCTCTGCCGTAATGTTCATGCTGGTGTAGGGGACTTTTGCTGTTCAGGCTGTGATTTAAAGCCATATTATATGATATGTAGGATTTTAGTTTCTGGACTAGAATGAAGTAGTGTAAATGAGGTTTATTTTGTTTTTAACCCTTGCTATACTTGATAGAAGAAGGTATATACTGTCTCAGGCAGGGAATGCTAATCTGTATCAAACTCTGCGCCTGAATGGAGAGTATATAGTCATCACACTTGAGTTGAAGACTTTAAATTCCATGGCATTGACATCCCTCACCTCAGTGACTGAGCTTAACAAAACACAGTGCACCAAAACAAAAATAAGTTTGACTAATACGGTTACGATTGTGGCCTGGGATTATAGTAATTTTTTTGGGTAATTTATAAAGTCTTGTTGCTGTCCAGAGTTCAGTATTTTTCCCTGGAGTGTCGGAGGCTGAGGGGTGAACTTAGAGGTTTATAAAATCATGAAGGGCATTGATAGGGTGAAGATCCAAGATCTTTTCCCCAGGGTAGGGGAGCCCAAAACCAGAGGGCATAGGTTTAAGGTGAGAGAGGAAAGATTTAAAAGGGACCTGAGGGACAACATTTTCACGCAGAGGATGATGCATATGTGGAATGAGCTGCCAGAGGAAGTGGTGGAGGCTGGTACAATGACAATATTTAAAAGGAATCTGGATGGGTACATGAATAGGAAGGTTTTAGAGGGATATGGGCCAAATGCTGGCAAATGGGACGAGGTCAGATTGGGATATCTGGTCGGCACGGATGATTTGGACTGAAGGGTCTGTTTCTGTGCTGTATGAGTCTGTTTCAGCAGGTTATGGTTTTAACAGTAAGTGCCATCATTTGTTTCAATTTTGCTTTTGCTCCTCTGCCATTCCTGGCTGAGACAGTGGATCCTAAGCATCCTGCTCCCAGGTTGAGACAGTGACATTCTGTAAACACTATCTATATTTGAGATAGGCCGGTCACAACCCCTCGCTTGTCCTTTTCCTCTTATTTTTGCTATGAGAATATGTTTGGCTTTTCCTTGAAGGAGATTGACAAGTGAATGTCTGTACACGCTGATACAGTACTACATTGCACCGCATAGATGTGGAATAAAATCTATTTCTGTCTTAAATTTGGGCCCAGTTAACTCTGTCGTATTTATTTATTTATTCTTTCATGGGAACTGGGCGTCACTGACAGGGCCAGCATTTTTTTGCCTGTTCCTAATTGCCCTTAAACTGGGTGACTTGCTAGGCCTTTATCAGAGAGAAGGCTGTCCTGGTATCATGAGTAGGTCAGACCAAGTAAGGACGACAATCGATGGTAATTTAATGGTCCCATTACTGAAATGAGCTTTGTAATTCAATTCATCAGTTCAATGTTAAATTCCATGGTGGGATTTGAACTTAGGTCCCAGAGCATAACTCTTGGTCTTCGGATTAAAAGTTCAGTGACATGACCCCTGTGCTGTATGGCTAGTGTGTGGAACTGGATGGAAAGAGAAAATCTGTGAAAAGGATAATGTTGCGAGGGAATATAACCAGCACAGGTGGTTGAACTAAATGAGTCAATGTGACACAGAGAGAGAGCGCGAATGATCCTGTCTTCACTAAATTCCTTTGCTGAGTTGGAATGCTCCCTTCCCCTGCCTGTTACTCAAGGGACACAAAACCACAGCGTTCCACACTCCGAATTTAATTAAACATTAAGTAAATGAATGAATCACTGGAGTGGCATCCAGCCAGTCCCAGCTAAGTCTAACCTGGCTCATAATCAGCCCTTTCCTCCAGCCTTCCAAACCTAGTGATCATCAGCACTGGTAACTGGAGAACAGGTCATGTGGTTTGTACATCATGCAGATACTTCCAACTATTTGGCCTCTGGCAACACCCAATCAGGCTTTTTCGAAGATAACCCGGCAGCGGGTTCTTGACGTCGAGGGAGTCAGGTATGGGTACCTGAGCGTAAGCTGTGATTGGCTAGCTATCAGGTGCGGCCTCCAGTTCTGGAGGGTCAGATGCCTTGGCACAGGTTGCAGTTGGCTGGCAGCAGTTCTAGCGCCATTGCCAGGAGCTGGCGTGCTCCCTGGGGTTGGTGGCTTGGCCGCCAGGCAATTGAGGCCGATTCCACAGGACTCCTGGCCATCGCAGGTGGGTTGGAAGCTCCGTTCTTCTTCCCTCCCTGAAGTGTGGAAGGCGATGGCAGATCATTTCTGACAAGTTTACCGGAGAGAAACGGTTCAGGATGTATCATTAGCAGAAAATGAGCCAAGACCTTGCTTCTAGGCAGAGCCGTCATAGAATGCAGCCTTAGATAGTCTGAATTATATTTGCCACAATGTTGCAGTGGGGTCATTTGAAGTCTGTTTTAGGAAAATATATGGACTGCCCTACATGTTGCGAGTGATGTGCCATGGGACTCCAACTATTAACTTCACGAGCTCTTGCTTCCTGGTTAAGGTCTGCCTGAGCTTGGGTCTTGCAGGCTTTGCTCGAAGCTGTTTGTGTTTGCGTTGCGTACTTTCTGTTCTGTGTGCCCAACAGTTCTGTTTAGCACACCATGTCCAGTACAAGCTGTTAATTGACAAGGGGCACCAAGTCACTGTTTAATATTTAGATAGAAACATCCAGCTAATCTCAGCATCTTTACTGAGCCAAACATTGAAAAACTGTTATAGTCAAAAGCGTGTGGAAACTAAACTGTACTTTTATTTGAATAAATTGTTTCTGCATCCCTGGCTTCCTCCAGAAGCTCTGAGACCAGATTGTGATGATTTGTTTGAAGTGTGATAACAGGAGGGAGCTGATAATAAAAGGTTTTTTGAAAACGCTATCCGTCGGATGTTAGCTAGAGATTCACCTGAATTGTGAAACTATTGATTTACCAGATACCAGATTTTCTTTTGCTGGAATTAAACACTTTTTTTTAATTAGCTCAAGATATATATGTTTTTCTAAATTGAACTTTGGATAACATTCATGGAACAAGCAAAATGATGGAGTGTGACCAGACTCTGTACAGCATGAAGAGTAGTCACTGTCAGAATGATGTATTCTGCAAAATATTAAAGTGCTTCGCGAATTTGTTTCATTAAATAGACCCCAACATGTAGTAGTTGATGAATCTTGCAAGTAAAGGCCTGCTTTTCTGCTCTTTATCATGGTACCTCATTCAGTAAGGAACCAGTGCAGATGGAGAGGCTATACAACACTACCTGGGGTCCTGTCTGCAATGAGTGCCCAGTCCCAGCAGTGGGTAAAGGAGAGAAAATGCCATCTGCTGTGTTTTAATGTCTAAATCCAGGCTGCCTGAGCAGGTATCTTCCTCCTGGTGATTGTTCGCTTGTTTCATCTAAATAGCCTTTAGCTTAACTATCTAATTGTTCTATAATGCTTCCATTGAGACTCTCACAGTGGACTCCAAGCAGTAACTTTCCATTTCTTCTCTTGTGAGTACAAACTTCCTGTGCTTTCATTCTGTATGTTTGGCATATCTCCTTCACCTCACACGCATGAGTGGCCATTTTTCATAAGTGAGCTTGTAAAATAAGTGTTTATAGGATAAACAATAGGGGTGTCACAGTCAGAGTCAATCACCTAATCAACATAATCCAACATGACATTTCATGTCCAGGAGCAAGATTATTAGTTTTCTTGTTGTGTCATTGAGACGCATTTGCTGCATCCTGATCACGCAATCATCAATCCTAGTACAGACTTGGGGTCCCTGGGATTGATGATCCATAAGGTATGGTATGACCATCAGACTTTCGTTGAGTTATGGGAGGACTTGAACTAACATTAATTGCCACGCTGATGAACCTGTGCAGAGATTTCCGAGAGCTCTGCAAAGAGTAATTACTGAACATTTGAATGTATCTTTTGAAAATTGTTTGTTTGTCAGACAAATCAAAGGCATCCACCAGCAGCCAGCTTGTTAGTGACCTGTGGATTTATCTGTTAAAGCATGTTGCCATTAAACTTTGGCTGTGTTGTACTGTGGTAACCTTTTATTAAATTGACTAATTTTGTCACTGAGGTGTTTTTCATGTAGAATGCAATTCACGGGGCCCATTTTTTTAAAGACTTGCATGCCATGATCTGTACCATTAGATTGATTCATTCCTTCCTTCTAAATTGAATTGCCATTTTAAGATTCTCAGTCAGGCCTCCTGGACAATTAAGAATGCTATTGACTTTGCTACATGATGTACTTCAGTGCAATACTGAGAGAATGCTTAATCGTCCGTGGTACATAACTGAGATTCAAATACTGTTCTGAGCCTTGTAAAGGACAAGGAGTCCTTAAACTGAGGCCCCGTTAGCCCACTCTAGGGCATGTAAAAGATCCCTTGGCCACTATTTCAAAGAAGTGGTGATTTCTTTGCGTTTTCAGGTTATAAACATCCTTCAATTGATGTGACTGAAAGAGCTTTTCTGGTTGGTTATCTCAATGCAACTGCGGGAACTTGATGTATGCAAATTGGTTGTTAGTGTTTCCAACATTACAACAGTAGCAGCTGTGGCTCAGTTTGTAGCACTTTCACCTCTGAACCGGAAGATTGACATTTCGGGTTGCGACCCTTCTTCAGAAATCGGGGGTGAGGCTGGAGCTCAGAAATAATAAAAAAATAAAAAATAGTTTCTGAGCTCCCTCCCTCCGACCCGAAACATCAACTTCCCTGCTCCTCTGATGCTGCCTGGCCTGCTGTGTACCTCCAGCTCCACACTGTGTTATCTCTGACTCCAGCATCTGCAGTTCTTACTATCTCTGAACCTGAAGGTTGTTGGTTCAAGTCCTACACCAAAGCCTCAAGGTTTAAGCTGACGCTCCGTTGCAGCACTGAAGTAGTACTGTCCTGTTGGAGATTTTGTCTTTCAGATGTAACTATAAAAACAGAGGCCCAGTTGTGCTCTGAAGTGCATGTAAAACAAAGTCTAATCCGTAGCACATATAGAGCTCAAATACGGAACGGAAAATACTGTGTGCAACCTTGAGATCATGTGACATGATATGTGCCAGAAAATAGTAAGGTAGTGATTATCTCACTGTATTTACTCAGACAGTAATCCAGAGAGATAGGTTCAAGTCGAACAATGACAGTCAGGAATTCTAGTTCAATTGGTTAAACAAATTCGGGATTGTAATGTAAGTTTTGTAATGGTGATTGTCTTTTCAAAACAAAAATGAGCTAAGGGCACTTGAGGCACAGAGATGTGTCTGTACCTCTTGGTCAGTTCAAGTCCCTCATGCCCCAGGCATAAAGCACAACATATCCACATAGGTTCAAAAAGTGAGCTGATTCATTCATCTTCTTTAAGAAATGAAATCTGCTCCAATCTATATGTGACTGCAGACCACAGCACCATGGTTGATTCATGACTGCCGCTTTGAGAGTGCCCAGCCAGCAATTCAGTGATATCAAACCTACCATGAAAAAGGAAATCGGATGGGCCAGCCAACATTAGAGGTGCCAATTGAACACCGAGCTCGCTCAGCACCACCAGTTTCTGATTATTCACATCCTGGAACTTAGGCCAAAATTGGAAAAACTGTCTGACAGACTGCACAGGCTACAATCTAACATATTTATATTCTTGGAATTAAACTTTCAGCTAATGCCTCTGATTCTTCCTTCATGCATGTTCTCATCTTTGGATGTGTCCCCTATGTGCTAAATAACTGAAAGGCTGTTTGACTTGTTTGTATTGACTTGAGTTCCAGTGAAGTCTTATGGCATTGCATCCAGCATGGGCAGGAGATTCCTGCCGATTACCAGCTACCACCCACATTCAGCTGATGAGACATTGCCCCTCCATGTTCAACACCACTTGGAAATAAACTCTCGGGGTGGCAAAGGCACAGAATGTACTCTGACTGAGGGACTTGTGCCCATCACCAAGGGTAATCTGATAGATACGAGTGAGATGGTGAGTCTTGAAGACAGAGTTATCAGACTAAGCTTGCGGCAGGTAATGAGAGAACCTAATTGACATCAGCTTTACCAGTATGCCAGGTTCTAACCTATCTGCCGTGGCATTTTTTTAAAAAGTCACTCATGGTGCATGGGTGTTGGTGGCTGGACCAGCATTTATTGCCCATTCTGAGTTGCCCTTGAGAAGCTGGGTGTGAGCTGCCTTGTTGAACCGCTGCAGGGTTGATGGAAGTGGCGTTGAAATTGCATTTTCATGTGGAGGACACTCTCTTAATAAGTGACATCAAAATCAAGTTAAATGAGAGTAATTCAGAACAGCTCAAAACATCGTTTGTGAGGTGCAGTAAGCTGTCAGCAATTGTAAAATTGCATACTATTATAAAAATATGCAAACATATGGACCACGTATCCGTCATCCCACACCTTCTATTATGATTCTACACTCTGTGAACTAGTTATCTGTTATTAATCTGAAAACATTCTCGGACTTTTGCTGACCTTGTTAGGTCATTGAAAGGGTTCTGAAGAAGGGTCACTGAAACGTGATCTCTGTTTTCTCTTCCCAGAAGCTGCCAGCTCTGTTGAGTTTTTCAAGCAAATCCGGTTTTTATTAGATTATTGAACAGCTTTGGAGACCTACCAAAACAACCAACTCCTTTCAGGTGACGCATGGGCAGAGGTGGTGATGAGGTGGTTATCTCACTGGATCAGCAAAAGAGAATCCTCAACTAATGCTCTGGGGATTTATGTTACACTGCATAAGACAAATGTATTTAAACAAAATTCAAATTCACACTTTAATGTGAGACCTTTTATTTCAGGTTAGTCCTCTGCAGGCGTTCCTCAGAGTCGTGTCCTTGACTCAAACATCTTCAGTTGCATTAGCAATGACCTTCCCTTTATGTTATGACTGTGAAGGGAGCAACCCATTGGTGATGAAATCCCACTGTTTCACTGGTCAAACCATCAGTGTAAATGTTGATTCGATTACCAAAATGTCCAGTGCCATTTTTATTTTTGTACTGCTCCCCTGAATAAAAGAAATATCATCCAGACTTCTTTCATGAACTCATAAACGATCTGCTTATTATGGGTGAAACTTATTTTCAAAGGAAGTCACAACTGCTTATGAACCTAAACTACAATCCAGAAGTAAATTATATCCCCATCATCCCACGCACACAAAGACATGCTCTCACGATGTGAAAACAAGGCAAGTCTCTAAAGAGATATTGGTTTTTGAAAACAAAATATCCATAAGGGTAAAAGCAATTCCTATGGTCCAAAGTCTGGAAACAAAAGATAAAATGGAATAACTTTGCATGTACACTGAAACTTCCTGTTGTAGCAGCTGACTTGCTGATAGCCTCCATTTGATGATAAATGTCCAGTTCTGATTTCAATCAACTTTAGACTCGAGCTGCTGAGAATTCATCACAGTTCATCACTTCAGGTTACACCAGGGAGACACAAATACCAGCATTTGGAAAATCCATTTAAGATTTGCGGAGGCTTCGTCTAAGAAACAGGACTTTAGGATATAGACTGCAGCCTCTGCAATACCTTTTTGACTCACTGACTTCTGAGTCCAGAAAAAATAGATTTCGAAAAAACCCGATGGATTTCTTGGCATTCATTGCGTAGGTCCCTCGTGCCCACCACCCCCCACCATGATTCAAGCCATTTTTTTCCCAGTAGTGATTAAACTCCTTTGCCTCATGTCTGTGCCTTTCTTAGCTGTGTTCAAAGTCGTGAAAAACAGCAAGTGGCTTGCAACAAGCATTAAACTTTTGACTTCAGTAGTTAACTAAGGTCACTGCTGAGAACAGTTTCAAGAACTCAATCGTGCTCATTTCAGTTAAGTGTCTGAATAATACCATCTCTTTCAGCTTCCTTCAGGTAGCTCTTAAATATAGGTATGTATTCCCAGCATCCATCGTAGGGTTAAAAGTTGGAATGTTCACTGATTCACAATTAGCAACATTCAAAGCTCCTCCGATAATGAAACTAAGGGTCTAGGCCCGAAACGTCAGCTTTCCTGCTCCAAGCTTCCAGGCTGTTTGGCCTGCTGTGTTCATCCAGCTCTACACCTTGTTATCTCAAGACCTGGACACTATCCAGGTTTTGGCTGACAAGTGAAACTATCATATACATCACCTAAGTGTTGGATAATGACGATCTCCATCAAGTGGGAATCTTGATCTTCAATGGCATTTCCATTGCTGAGTTTCCTATTATCAAACATCCCTAGGGTTAGCATTGACCTGAAATCTGGTCATGTAAACAGTGGCTGCAACAGCAAGTCAGAAGCTAGGAATCCTGCAACAAATACCTCATCACCTGCCTCCCCAAAGCCTGTCCACCATCTACAAGCCACAAGTAGGGGCATGATGGAATACTCCCCACTTGCCTGGATAGCTGTGGCTCCAAGAAGCTTAACTCCATCCAGATTAAATGAGCCTGCTTCATATACAGTCATCACCATCTTTAACATTCACTCCCTTCACCATTGATGCACAGTGGCAGCAGTGTGTACCATCTACAAGATGTCTTGTAGTCACTCACTATCACCCCTCATTCAGTACCTTTCAAACCTGTGAGCTTTACCAGCAAGAAGGACCAGGGCAACAGATGCCTTTGAATACCACTAACGACCAATTTCCCTCCAAGCCACTTGCCATCCTTTGTTATGAGAGGAATTGAATATAAAAGCAAGGATGTTAAGTTTCATTATGAGGCATTGGTGAGACCACATCTCAAATACTGGGTGTAGTTTTGGTCTCTGTATATAATGTATGATGTAACTGTGTTGGAAGTAGTTCAGAAGGGGTTTATTAGATGGATGCATGAAGTGGGTGGGTTGTCTAATGAGGAAGGTTTGAATAGACAGAGCCCATTTTTCACTGGAGTTTAAAGGAGTGAGGGATGACTTGATTGAAGTGTACAAGATCTGGAATGATCTTGACAATATGGACAGAGGAAGGAGATTTCCTCTTGTGGGTCAGTTCAGAACCAGGGTGCAAGTTTTGAAATTGGGCGTTGCTAATTCTTGACAGAGTGAGAATTCTTTTCTTTTCAAGAAACTTTTGGATTTCTCTACCTTTTAGAAGGCAGTGAGGGTGGGTGTCATTGAATAATTTTTAAGGCAGAGGCAAATAGATACTTGTTAGACAAGGGTATTTCGGGTTATCATGGGGTTATAGGATTCAAAACACACATATCTCAACCACGACCTTATTGAATGGCTGAACAGGATCGAGGGCGAATGGTCTAATGCCCCTACCTTGTTCGTATGTCAGCCTCCCTTTTTCACTGCTTGATCAAAGCCTCCCAGAGTGAGTACAGCAAATATAGTGAAGGTACATTGAAGCAATCTGCCAGCTGCTGCTTTGTGGTTGGCAATAATTCTCCCTATCTCCAAGAGCAGGCCTTTGTTGTGTGGAGAAAGGCCACTTAACAAACAAAAATGTTTGCAATATTTACAACTCTGCCTTGATTGGCCTATTGTCCCTGACAACTGAAGGGAAAGTCACCCAGAATTCCTGTTATCCATGTCCTTCCGTCAACCTCTGCTGAACCATGAGAGTCTGGAATTTGACAAATGATTTGGTGTTGATGATTTGACTGAGTCAATTGCTGTGCATTGTCTAGATTCACATGCCAGACTTGGCTATCTGGCTGAGGTACCTGTGCATCATATCCTAGCAGTATTCAACTCTTTCAGAATAGAGGAAATTGAAACATAGACAGGGGAAATAAAATCTCTTTTTAAGTTTGGCTGTTTCAGGGTGCAGCTTACAAAACTTGATCTAGATTCTTTTGTTGAAGGGATGCAAAGTTCCTCTTTATGTCAAGCAGGAGATTAACCAGATCTGGTTTACTTCTATTATTTCCTCATTCCTGCCTAGCAATATTTCATGAACCTGACCACACCTACAAATCCTCTTCAGTAACAAGGTAAAAAACCTAACACATGCTGCATTCAGCTGAGTGTGGCATCGAGGAGCCCTAGCAAAACTGGAATTAATGGGTATCGAGGGGCAAATACGTCTGGAGTTGGAGTTGTACCTGGCACATAGGAAAATGGTCGTGGGTTGTTGGAGGTCAGTCATCTCTGCAGGAGTTCCTCAGGGTAGTGTCCTTGGCTTAATCATCTTCAGCTGCTTCATCAATGACCTTCCCTCCATCATAAGGTCAGAAGTGGGGATGTTCGCCGATGATTGCACAATGTTCAGCACCATTAGTGACTCCTCAGATACTGAAGCAGTCCGTGTTCAAATCTAACAAGACCTGGACAATATCCAGGCTTTGGCTGACATTCGTACCCCTCAAATGCCAGGCAATGACCATCTCCAATAAGAAACAATTTAATTACCACTCCTAACATTCAGTGCTGTTACCATCACTGCATTCTCCCAATATCGGCTTCCTGGGGGTTCCCATTGACCAGAAACTCAACTGGACTTGTCACATAAACACTGGCTACAAGCCCTGGAATACTGTGGTGAGTAACTCACCTCCTGACTCCCCAAAACCTGTCCATCATCTACAAGTCAGGAGTGTGATGATTACTGCCCACATGCCTGGATGGGTGCACCTCCAACAACTGACTCCCCAGTCCTCCCCACCTAACCTGACCTCACCACCCTGCTACCCAACTGGTGCTCTATCCCCACTTCCTACTTTCTCCTCCCCCGCTTAGCACATCATACCTGACCCCATTGCTCTACTGCTTCACCCCTACCATCGACCTATAAAGTTGGTACGTGACCTTCTTGCCCACTTGCACAATTCCACATTCACCCATTAATTACTAACACAGTGAGAAAGTCTGGGACTTTTACACTTATCAGAATGCAACTTGGTGCTGGAAGTGGGGAATGCCCCTAGTCTCCTGCATTGTGCAAGGTCTTCCTGGGTAGCATTGATAGAGGCTCCAATGAATGGACAGCATCAGAAGTCTAGCCTGAAAAGACACTGGCGGATGTGTCTTTTTTTTTCCTGTGATTATTATCAATCTGAACTGTTCTGATGCTAATCACAAAATTTGGACCATACAAGGAAGACTTGTGGCTCCCTTATTGTGAGATTTTTGACTTCATGCTGCCTGAAAGAACTCCATTGTTACTCAGTTTTATTCAGAAGGGGAATTACAGCACAATCATTGTAGGGGTCGGGAGTCTGGAGGAACTAAACAGAATCTTAGAATGATTACACAAAAACAACGAGGCCATCTGGCTCACTATGTCCATGCTAGCTCTTGGCAAGAGCAAACCACCTCGTTCCACTCCCTGCCTTCACCTTGAAACCCTACAAATTTTTTCCTCTTCAGATAATGATCAAATCTCTCTCTCAAGCTCATCACAAGTTTCTTGTTTTTGTACACTGTGCCCTTATTCGTAAAGCCTGGGAGCCAGTATGCTTCAACTTATCTCTCAGTCTGTTCTGCTACCTACAATAACTTACGTATGTAAACACATACATTTCTTTGTTCCTGCACCACCTTTAAAATTGTACCTTTTGATTTGAATTGCCACTTCTCATTCTTCCAACCAAAATTAATCATTTCACACTTCTTGGCATTAAATTTCATCTGCCAGTGGTCTGTGTATTTCGTCATCCTGTTTTTGTCCTTTCTGAATTTTACCACCAGCTTTCTCCGAGTTCACAGTATGTTCAAGTTTTGTGTCACTTGCAAATTTTTGCAGTTGTCCTACGCGCTCAAGTCTAGATCATTAACGTCAACGCACAATCAGGAAAAGCGGATTTCTCTTACCAGAGGTTCGCTTTTGTGAGAGAAGACGGTTTTGGAAAATAAGATTCAGTTCTTGGCAACAAATTATCGAGTGTGGAGTGTTCAGACGGCTGTTAGAGTAGTGTCCAGTCATGTTCAAATGGGAGTCATCAACATAGATGCCTCTAAGATCTTTGCAAACACAGCTTGATCAGGGAGCCACTAAATTTTGAGGATTCTTCCAGATGCTCATCAACAGGACAATCTAGTTTCTGACTGGTCTTACAATATGGATTTTTCCAGAAACACGAGAACTATGTTGGGAAGTCTCTCTCAGAAAGCTTCTTTCCAAATACAAATTGCAAACCATCTCCAAGGCTGCAAAACACTGTTTCAACAAAACAGCCATAAAGCCCAGTCCCTAAGAAGTGTTTTCCCTAAAGTGAGTTCAAGCAATTAGAACAGGCAATTATTTAGAACTTCATGGTTTCCAAAAAAATGTCTTGTTTTAAACAAAAAGTCCCACAATGTGTCTTTTCATTCAACTTTTCCAAGAAAAAAAATGGCAATTTAGGTATCCCTAGAGTTATTCAAACACAAATTCACAAAATTATTAAATATGAAACTATTGTAATGCCATCACCAATGAAAAAGAAATGCCATTTTCAAAAGCGTTTCATAGCAAAAACATAGACAATATTTAACATACATTTACACTCCACCTTCTCTGTTTTTCCCTGTAACCTGAGCACAGTGGGTTAGCCCTGCTGCATCACAGCACCGCAGACCCGGGTTTGATTCCAGCCTCGGGCGACAGTCTGTGTGGAGTTTGCACGTTCTCCCTGTGTCTGCGTGGGTTTCCTCTGTGTGCTCCAGTTTCCTCCCACAAAGATGTGCAGGCTAGGGTGGATTGATTATGCTAAATTGCCCATAGTGTCTAGGGTGGGAAATGCAGGGAAAGGGCAACAGGTGGGTCTGGGTGGGATGCTCTTTGGAGGGTTGGTATGGACTTGATGGGCCGAATTGCACTATGACTGACCTTCCATGGCCAGTCATAACTTGAACTTGGAACTTGAACCTGCAGCTTCTGAGATGATACCATTGTGCCAAAAGGCATTCTAGTTGGTGACTGAAACAGATATGTTTTGGTTCTATGATACAAATGCCTGACTGTTGTACCAAATGTCTGTGAAGCGTGAATGTTATTGAGTCAGTAACTATTTACCTGAATTTATGGTCCAAACATCTGATGTCCCAGTTCCGCCACTCCCAAATCTGATCTGATTCTGTTGTTCTGTGGAAAGGCAATTTGAATGAAATTCTTGTGGTATTTTTGGTTCTAGATTTCACTTTCCCAGCTTGGGTGCCATAGAAATGAGGAGAAGAGATACCATTATAAACTGGGAGCAAAGATGGAGAACAGTAACACCATAGACTAGAATCGAGGAAGAGAATTTTGATGTGAACCAAGAGGATTGAGTGGGAAAGTGCTAGAGGTGTTGAGGAACAACCAAGAGGCCCATGTTGAACTTAAGGGGGAGATAAGGTGACAAAGTAAATCCTGTCTTGTTTATGTGGTCTTAGACCACGGAACCCACCATTATGTTTGACCGTATTAGAAAACGTTCATCTGAAGCATATCTCTGAAACTACTCTTGTTATGGGATCTTCAATCCTCTGGTATCTTGGACCAAGGTAATTCTTTGTACGTGAATGTGTGAGGGTACTTGGGTTGTTTCTCTGTGAAGAAGATCAGCGCTGAGCCCAGATCTGACCATCACGTATCCAAGAACACATGCTACACAGCAGAATTACTGGGCTGTGGTCTCTTGATTTCCCAAGACATGGCTAAAACCAATTAACTCAGAGACTGAGAACTAAACCAATATTCCAAGATATCGTATGATGCATTTTGACCCATAAAGGCTCAAAGTGTACTTTTGGACATCCTGAGATCATGAAAGGTGTAATATAGAACAATCTTTTTTTAATTAATTCTTTCATTCATTAATCTGAAGTACACTGGTACCACCACTACAGATAAGATATGCCGCCTCTCTCACTGCACGCTGTTACAGGCAGCTAACTGGAGTTTTGCAACTCCTGGAAAGCCATGTAAAGATGAACTATATCATTGCTCAAAACCTGATCATTTTGCCAGTGCTCAGAATGTCTATGAGCTTCCTGACTCTTCCTCTTAGACCCATACTGCATGGAAACAGGCCCTTCGACTCAATTCATCCAAGCTGATCAGGTTTCCTAAACTGAACTAGCCCCATATGCCTACAATTTCGCCCATATCCCTCTAAACCTTTTCTATCCATGTACCTGTCCAAATGATTTTTAAATATTATAATCGTACCTTCCTCTACCACTTTCTCTGGCAGCTCGTTCCATATACACACCACCCTCTGTGTGAAAAATTTGTCTCTCAGGTCCCTTTTCAGTCTTTCCCATCTCACCTTAAACCTATACCCTCTAGTTTTGGATTCCCCTACCCTGGGAAAAAGACCTTTGCTATTCACCTTATCTATGCCCCTCGTGATTTCATAAATCTCTATATAAGGTGACTCACACCCTTCCTACACTCCAGGGAATGATGCCCCAACCTGTCCAGCCTCTCATTATAACTCAAAGCCTCCAGTCTCGTAACCCTTGTAAATTTATTTTTGCGCCCTTTCCAGTTTAATAGCATCTTCCCTAAAGCAGGGTGACCAGAATTGCATGAAGTACTCCACACATAGATAATCTCATTGATCTATAGGGGGCCCTAATCTCTCCCTAGTTACTCTCTTGCCTTTAATACGCTTGTAGAATATCTTTGGATTCTCCTTTACCTTTTCTGTCAAAGCTATCTTTTTTTGCCCTCCTGTTTTCCCTCTTAAGTGTACTCCTCCAGCCCCTATACCCCTCCAAGGATTCACTCGATCCCAGCTATCCATACCTGATGTATGCCTCCTTTTTCTTAACCAGAGCCTCAATATCTCTAGTTGTCCAATGATCCCTGTTCCTGGCCTTGCCTTTCTCGGTTACAGGAACATGCTGGCTTTGAACTCTCATCATCTCGCTTCTGAAAATCCCACATCATTTAAAATTAATTGACTTATCAGAGCTTAATGAAGTTATTTTATAACGATTTTGCTCATTGCCAGTAAATAGTAATTCTCTACTTCTCCTGGTGTTGTAATTCTTTCATAGCGCTTCTTTTCCACCAATTTCAATCTTGTCATTCAGTAATATATCAATTTATTACAAAATACAGTTTCATTTCCCAAGCAAACGCCCAGCTATGTTGGACCATCCAACAGGCTCGGGGTTAAGGTACAACTTGGCAAGGTTATATAAGCAGCTGTAATGATATGAAATTCTGCTCTTTGTCCCTATTGCCTCAGCTCCCTCAGTCTTTTGTTCTTCAGTGCTGTTCATGTTTTTTTTTCAATTAATTTAATATTTTTTTGATCAAAGAGCATTCACAAAGGCTGCATCCTGCTTGGTATAACATAATTAATGTCTGCATTATCTTTAATGAGATGCAGAAAAACAAAATGAAATAATTTAAATGGAGAGAGGAATTCTTGGCGGTGGTTAGTTAAATCGGAAATAATCTTTTCAAAAGAATCGAGTGTTTGACTAAATTCACTCTACCCCGGAATAATTATTGAAATCTTACAGCATAACATGTATGTCCTTTCCATATACCAGTTTCCTTTGTTTGTATCACGCATTCAGTTTTTGCCCTTCCATATTGATTGTGTTTCCGTCAGCAACACTTTGGCTGTTGGAGTCAGAAGGTTGTGGAATCAAGTGTTGCTCCAGTCATGTCTATCACTGCAGTGCCATGCTGGAGACTACTGCTGGACCCTCAGTCTCATTGTGCAAGTGCAGGTGCCATCTTTCAGACAAGGTGTTAAACTAAAGGCTCCGTCCCACCCTTCTCAGGGTGTGTAAAAGCCTCCGCGCCAATTATTTTGAAAAAGAGCTAGGGAGTTATTTCAGTGTCCAGTACAATACTTATCTCCCACTCTACATTTTCAAAGCCACATGATCTGGTCATTATCTGATGTGTGGTATATTCAAAATTGGCTGTTGCAATGCCTACATTAGAGCAATGATTTTTTTAAACTTTCTCTTCTCTCATCTAGTGGTGTATGAGGCAGACAAAGAACACGCTCACGTCTACTTCCATAGTTAGAATCAACCAGAGCTAGCCTGCCACCTAAGGTTATAGCCACTACTCGTCAGACATGCTTGATGCAGAGACTCTCTCTTGCTGTCCACCATAGGCGTATCAGAAGGATTTGCAGATTAGTCATCAGTCTTTTTGGCTACATTACAAACTCCCATTCCATGACCACCAAGTCCTGGAGTGGGACACAAATTGAGAACTTCTGGATCAGGAGCAAAGATGTTACTGTGAAGCCTCCACCAATGGTGACTGTACTTCATAAAGTACTTAATTATCTATAATCACTTTAGGACATTCTGTGTTCATGAAAGACATTAGATAAACATGAATCTGTTTTTCTTTCTTAGTCTGTGAGTATTAATGGATTTATTTTGTTAGTTTTGCTGGGCTGAACTGGAATTTGCATGCTCCTGTTTGTACATTGATTTACTTTTGGTTCCATTGTATTGAAGGTAGGTCATTCAGATGCTTCACTATAAATTGGGGATCCATGGACAATTAGTACAGTGAATCTTCCTGAAGAATGTAGAAGTCATGATACATAAAATAAGAGATGAGATTCGATCAGTTAGGAAGTAGCTTCCAGTTTTTTACTTTTGTTTTGTTGTTAGAATAATGCAAAACAGCTGCTAGTGGATATATGTATTATTGTATGAGCGCTCAGTTAGTTCCTGTCACTCAATGAGAAGTTCCACAATAGCAAACATTGTAATAAAGTGTGTTATCTTCAATTCAATTAGAAAAGATGTACATTATTTCAGGATTTGGTTCATCACTGGTCTCTTGATTTTTATTGTTTTTTAAGGCAAAATCTCCCAAATTTGTGAGACTAATTTTCTTTATTTCCATCTTCTGTCCCTCCATCATCATGCCCCATCTCTATAAATGTCACTGTTAACTTCAAAATCTCAAGATTTCACAGAGAACTTTAATTATATCTGCCGTTACTATAGGCCCCATTTTCAAAGCTTTCTCATTCTTAACAGAAAGTAAACATCTGCATGAACAAAGCATCTTTCACAACCTTAGGATGGCCCAACATTGCAATCAATGCATTTATTTTCTATTCTACTTTGAAAAGTAAGTTTATTTAAGTTTATTCTCAGCTGACAGGACAGTTTAATGTTTCTATCAAAGGTTGAGGCCTCTGATGCTCTGTCTCCTTTCAGTGTCAATCTGGATTATGCGTTCCAGTCTGCAGAAGTCATTGTCAGACCTTGAGGCAAAAATGTTACCATTGAGTTAAGGCTGACTCCTAGCAACTTCTTAAACCTGCAGCTCCGTCAGATGGCTATGGGGGGAGAAAAAAACTGAGAAGCAAGGGAAAAGTAAAAATAGGAGTGGGGCGCAAAACATTAATCAGTGTGAACTCTTCCTGATACAGGGAAAGCCAAATAAATTCAGAGTGGATCCTTGCCCTATAGCTGCAAAGATAATTGTAATCACCCTGAGATCAATCACTTTGACTCGAATTTCTAATTTGACACAGGCTTTTCCCCTTTAGGTTTGGTACACGTTTTAACAGTATCCCTCTCTTCTTTTGGACATTTGGTAGCTCTCTAGTATGAATAGGGGCCATGCTGTAGATCTTTACATTCCCACACCATTTACATTTTGTCAGTCTGGATCTGTTTTTATTCACTTATCTTTTTAATCTGTTTTGACAGTTTGATTGAGATGTATCTTGCTGATCAGCAGATTCCTGCTTTTTTAGAAAAAATCTGCTAAAGCCATAAACCTCGAGCATTTCTCCTTTTTAAGATTAGCATTTGGCACAGTTGCCAACTGATCTTTTAAGTTTCTTCTCTACTTCCATTTTACGTGCCTCCTGGTGTAAAGGGACTTGCCTGTCTTCATTTGTCAGGGCTTGGATCTGAAATATTACTGTGCCCTCTCTTTAAATGTGTGATTTGAATGCCCAGCACTTGGTTACAGACTTCCGGAATTCTTTTATTTTATGAAAAAAGTATTTAATGCCATTTAGCAGTCCTTCCATCTCATGACAAAGACAACTTTATTTTTAAACACACTTTATCTCTGCTATCAAAAGGAAATTGGTTAAGTACTCGAGGGTAGTAAACTTTCCATAGAGCAAGGGCATGGCACTCGCTGGTTTGCTGTACAGAGGTCTAATGGGGAGGGAGACATGATTAGCAGGATTTTTCTCCAGAAAGCTGGCAAGTTGACAGACCCATATCTGTCTTTTATCTCCGTCTCTGTTTCTCTGCCTTTTGTTGGAGTGTATGTCTCTGTTATTTTGAATTGATTTGGCTTTATTGTCACATGTACTCAAACAAGTGCAGTGAAAAGTTTACAAATCGACACTTATGGCGCGCCAACTTAGGTACCAAGGTACAGATTCTGGAGTACAAATTCTTAGGGGAAAAAGGTCAGAAAAATAAATAAAAACAAAAAGTCCAATAAATTAAAAGAACTAAGAGAAGTAAGAGTTCAGAAGAGCAGTCTTTCTAACCCAGATGCGACCAGGCTTCGTTCCAGGCCGAGAGTCTGAGCCTGCACTGAGACCAGGAGTCTGAGCCGGCTTTCGCCCCTGACATTGCCAATGCCGCTCGAGGATGGGTGGTAAAAAGAAAGAGGAGAAAAGAAATGGGAAAAGAGAGAGGAAAAGAAGAAAAGAACGAGATGGAGTGGATGAGCGCTGGCTCAGGAATCCTACTCCACCACCATCTTGAATGGATTGTGTCACTCTGTTCAAACACTTTCATAGAATAATAGCCTGCTTCTACAGTGTAGGGATTCTATTTGGCCCATCGAGTCCACACCGCCCCTCCAAAGAGCATTCCAGACCCACCCCCTACCCTATTCTGCATTTCCCGCCCTAGGTAGTATGGACAATTTATCATAGAATCATAGAATCCCTTCAGTGTGGAAATAGGCCATTCGGCCCAACTAGTCCAACCTCCCCTCCGAAGAGCATCCCACCCTGACCCATTCCCCTATCCCTGCATTTCCCCATGTCTAACCCACCTAACCTAAACATCCCTGGGCACTATAGGCAATTTAGCATGGCCAATCCACCTACCCTGCACATCTTTGGACTGTGGGAGGAAACTGGAGCACCGGGAGGAAACTCACGCAGACATGGGGAGAACGTGCAAACTCCACACAGTCACCCAAGGGTGGAATCGAACCTGGGCCTCTGGCGCTGTGAGGCAGCAGTGCTAACCACTGAGCCACTGTGCTGCCCCAAAACAGAGTCCTTCATCGTAACCTGACAGTCTTTGTGGGAACTGAACCCACGCTGTTGGTATCACTCTGTATCACAAACCAGCCAAATGACCTCCCACCCTGCATGTCTCCTGTTATTTATTAATTTCCTTTTCCCACTTGACATGCTTTCCTTTCTCATTTTCCCCTATTTCCCTGCTACAACTACTGTATTGTGCTGAAGAATGGATCAATTGGCCACTTAGCTTCCAGTATCTGGCCGAAGTGACCGTTCTTACCATGGGGGCTTTGACAATAAGTTGGACTAGAAATTTGACTGGACAGTATTCTAGGTTGGCGAAAGAAGGGAAACCATTAACATTTGTAACTATCTGAATATTTATCTAATTGCTTTTGCATCAGTGCCCTTTGAAATCTCAGTATGATAATAATCACATGGAATTTCCCAAAGAAGTTCTGCTTACATAAAGTCTCAAAATGATGGGCTGCTGCATATGAAATATCTCCATCTTTTATTTCAGCTACCCTAATCTAAGCTTTGCCTCACCATCTGAATATGATGATTATTTAATGGTGTCTAAAGCGAAACCTGTGTAGGTGCTGATCTTTTAAATGCTACCAAAGAGAAATATTCAATTGGAACAGTTTGCAACTTGGCTAGAGAGGGAAAGAAAGTTGTTCTTTTATTTTTGTTGTAAGCATTTCCACTCTGTATGCAAATAAAAATGTTTCCGTTACTGTTTCACTGAGGTTACTAGAAGCCTCTGTTAATCATTTGCTGATTAGAATGATGAATATAATGTTATGATCCCAGTACAGGCCAATAACTTCATGAATAAGACCAAGAGATACCAAAGCGCCTTGTATTTCTTGTAAAAAAAGAGCCATAAGATTCTACTGTTTGAAACGAAAGAATTTACGATAAAAACTTCAAGAAAGCCCTTTATTAGCAATGACTTATACTTGACATTGAAAAATACCATTGTGTACTTTAAACTGAATCCTAAACTAACCATATTTTGGGGGGAATTAAATAATCTGGGGTGTGTGATTTTTCAAAAGTACATGCATGAAGGAAAGAGTGGTGGGATAACTTTGTTAATATGGGATGGAATAAATACAATGGCAAGAAATCATCTTTTGATTGGAATATGTAGAATCCATATGGGTGAAAGTTTAAGAAAAATGACAAGGAGAAGGCAGCACTAGGGGGACTAGTCTGTGGGCCCCCTAACCGTAGCTATTCAGTCAGACCGAGGGAAAAACAGGACATCATAACGGCATCTTAAAAAAAAAAAGCAGGAGGTTAATAAGGGGTGACTTTTATCATCTTGTGGATTGGGATAATCAAATTGGCAGAGGTAGATGCATGTATCCAGAATAGTTTCCTATAATAATGCTGGAGAATGGAAGCAAAAACAGAAAATGCTGAGAGACGCACTTCAATTTCATCCAGCACTTAGTGTTTTTGTCCCTGTTACAATATGTTGTGGATCTAACCAAAGATCAGAATATTTTAGATCTGGTGATGTGTAATGAACTAAGTTTTAATAGGTGATGTCAGAGTGAAAGAACTCCCTGAAAACAGTGACCATAACCTGATAGAACTTGGCTTTCAGTTTGGGAGAGAGGAACATATGTGCTTACAACTGTACTAAGTTAAATAAGGGTAATTACAAACGAATGAGTGCTGAGCTAGCTGGAGTGGATTTTAATAGCAAAGACAGCTGAAAAATAACTTTTAAGAAAATACTTGATAGTTTACAGCAAATATATGTCCCAATGAGAGAGAATTAGTCTAGGACTTGGATAAACCAACAGTGGTTAACCATGGAAGATGAGGCTAACATCAAATTGATAGGAAAAAAAGTACAATATTAGTGGTAAGCCAGAGGATTGGGCAACTTTTGAAAACCAACAAAATACAACCAAAAAAAAGGAAGAAAATAAACTTTGAGCATAAATATCAAGACAGACAGCAAAAGCTTCTTTAAATACAGAAAAAGGAAGAGAAAGATGCCAAAGTGAACAGAGGTCCCTGTGAGAATGAGGCTGGGGAAAATAATAATGCAGAACCAGGAGATGGCAGGGGAATTGAATAAATATCTTGTATCAGTCTTCCCAGTAAAAGACACAGATAATATTCCAAAATTACCTTTTTCATCAATACACCCACTAGAAAGTCTTTGGCAACTTATCAAGTTCTTGATAGTTATCCACTTTCTTGGGAATGACCCCAAGGTTATCTCTACCTGCTTTTATAGGGTTTGTGATTTCTCCGTACAAGACTGAGCTTGGAGAATAGCTCTCTGAGCCCAGTCTACTTCTGTTCCCTGGATCTTGGCAAACTCTGTTTCTGCCAGTGTTTGAGAGAATTTGAAAAAAAGATCAATTCGTATATTTGTAATACCCATTTATTGACAGAACTCTTAAGTATTATCATTACTGCTTGGCTGACTTCTTCAGCAATTATTATTATAATGGGAAGGGCATTTGTAAATTCACAAGCTGCTTGATGGCTCAGAGGTAATTCTTAACTTTAGTTTTATAAGGAATTAAGTACTTGAGAGATTTAAAGATATTGAAAGCCTTTGAATACCAGAGGATGCCAATGCTCATAAGCAGTGGTAAGCATCCTTAGAAAAGGTGGTGGAATCTGGCATATGACTGTCAAGTAGCTTTTTCCAAATGGATATGGTACAACACTGCACAGCTTGTTTGGTTTTAGTGTCGACAGTCTATATTAATATTGCTTGTAATATATCTACAAATTTATACGAAATAATGGTTGATGATTCCAGAGCTGAATCACAGTATGTCAATGTTTGGTTTTTTTTTTAATTTGGTTGTGGGTTGTGCGCATTTCTGATGAGGTGTTTTATTATTGATTCCTAATTCCTTCAGAAGGTGCTGCTGAGCCACTCTCTTGAACTGCTGCAGTTCATGTAGAAAGGGGGTTCCAGGATTTTGACTAGTGACGGTGAAGGAATGGTAATATATGTCCACATGAGGATGACCTGGAACTTGGAGAGAAATTTTCAAATTTCCCTGCTCGTTTAGGTGGTTTGAAGGGAATTGAGAGTATGCACATATCAGGGGAGTTCTGAGGAAGGGTCACCAGACCCAGAACGTTAACTCTGATTTTGTCTTCACAGGAGCTGCCAGACCTGCTGAGCTTTTCCAGCAACTTCTGTTTTTGTTCCTGTTTTTCAGAAATAAGTTGAGGGTCAACCACGTATCGCTTAGAGTAATACAGCACGGAAACAGACTCTTCAGCCCAACCAATCTGTGCTGAACATAATCCCAAACTAAACTAGCCCCTCCCACCCACCTGCACTTGTCCATATCCCTCCAAACCTTTCCTGTTCATGTAATTATCCAAATGTCTTTTAAATGTTGTGAGTGTACCCACATCCAACACTTCCTCATGAAGTTGATTCCACATGTGAACCACCCTCTGCGTAAAAAAACAAAAAGGTTGCTTCCATGTCTTTTTTAAATCTTTCTCCTCTCACTTTAAAAATGTGACCCCAAGTCTTGAAATCCTCCATCTGAGAGAAAAGACAGCTACCATTAACTCTATCTGTACCCCTCATTATTTTATAAACTTCTATAAGGACGCCTCTCAACCTCCGACACTCCAGTGGGAAAAGTCCCAGGCAATGCGTCAGTCAACGGTATGAGGAAGGTAGATATCCTTCTCTCATGGGCAGCAGTGAACTTAAATGGGTTTTTGCAACAATCTCATTGTTTCACAGAAAATGCAACTGAGATCCAGCATTTTGATCTAGATTTATTTAATTAAAACGCTACTGTGGTGAGATTTCAACTTACATTTATGGAATTTTAGTCTTGACCACTGGATTATTAGTCCAGTAACATTATTGTGAATATCTTTTTAGACCCCAACGTCAATAAGAAAATATCATTCAGGTGTTTGCACACGCTGAAGTTGGCTGGTTAGCGTATGAGGGGTAAGGGGGCTTGAGGAGGTACATAAAATAGTGTGGGATATATTGAGATAGGCAGGTCCGTCAGCTCCCAAACTCCTCTGTATTTTACAAGCAGCAGAATAGGGTCAGGTATCCTGCCTGTCTACCGCCTTGTCCTGATTAAAACTCTTAAGTGGCTACTTAAGGGCTTCCTATCATATTTTATTGGCAGTTGGAGTCCCCATGCTATTTGGTGAGAAATTTACGCATGTTCTGGTGATCTGTCTGTAGACTTTGGATGGTCTGTTCTGCTTGGGCAATCCATTACCTACAGAGGCACATCCTCAGCCCATGCCCCCACACTCCCTCCAATAAAGAGCCTCCATTTCATTGCATCTAATCTCTCCTGCCTCCAGAGCTTGGCCAATTGTCTCCAGGATGGCCAGTCAGTGTACCTGCTTCTCTGGGCTTGTCTTGCATGGGGAAGTAGGATGTCCCCCCTTGTGGTGGTGGAGACTATAATCTTAAATATTGAATAAAAACTGCAAGAACTGTGGATGCTGTAAATCAGAAACAAAATCCAAAATTGCTGGAAAAGCTCAGCAGGTCTGGCGGCATCTCTGGAGAGAAGTCAGAGTTAACATTTCAGGTCGAGTGAAGGGTGAAGTGGTAAACCCCATCCATTTGTCCTTTAAACTCTGACCCGAAACGATAATTCTGATTTCTCTCCACAGATCTTAAGCATTGAAGTGCCTGGATCACTCAGAATAGATCATAGAATCCCCACAGTGTGCAAACAGGCCATTCAGCCCGACAAGTCTGCACCGACCCTCGGAAGGTCATCCCACCCTGACCCATTCCCCTACCCTATCCCTGTAACCCTGCATTTCCTATGGCTAACCCACCTAGCCTGCACATCCCTGAACGCTATGGGCTAACCCATCTAACCTACACATCTTTGGACTGTGGGAAGAAACTGGAGCACCTGGTGGAAACCCACACAGACTCTGGGAGAATGTTGCCTGAGGTCGGAATCGAACCAGGGTCCCTGGCGCTGTGAGGCAGCAGTGATAACCACTGAGCCACCATGCCTCCCCATGCACTGACTTCCAGAGCCAGTGAAACTGGGCTCATCTCTGACTCTTTCTACCTCAATGGAGCAGATGCCAAAGCCTTTGACAGCCTATGTAACGTGTACGCTGTGAATTGTCAGAGAAATTCCAAACTGGGAGAGCATTGGGCTGGCTATTCATCATCTCAACAGAAATCCACCTCTAGTCATGTCTGTTACACCCACCATAAATGTACAAGAAAAAGGGTTAGAAACAGTCTGCAACACTAGTCTGTGTAAGTTACTGGTGAGATGTCCTTGTGTGTGGACTAGTGTAAGGGCCACAAGTTTGAGAGAAAGCAGCCAGAACAATAACACGTGCGCCAACCTGCAAAACCAAAAATTTTAAAATTGACTGATCAACTTCTGACAAATGTTCTCTTATCTCGTCTTCATGAACAATTCAGTGATTGATCCATGCTTACTTTTTTGCCTCAAAAGAAGAGAGAAAGAAATACTTAGCTTCTCACTGCTCAATCCTCTGGTCTTCAGGACCCAGCAATTAGGTGTCATTAGACAAGTTGTCTTTTGGCAGTGGGGCATCGTGTTAGTTGCCACACACTGTGCCCCCCCCCCATACTGAAGTTACAGAAGTGGTAAATCGCACCCATTGTCCTTTAAACTCTGATCACTCGGTATCACTGAAGGAGAGCTGGCTGTTAAATGCAAATTGAAACTCCCATATTCCAGCAAAAGCCATCACTTCCAAGTAAAGCACAGTGAGGTTAAATCAACAAAACGAGAATCAATATGAAGGATCTTTGTACGGTCCGATGAATCAGTGGTTAAGGACATTATTGTGTAATCTATAGCCATATGGATCGAGGAAGTCCCAAATCCGATGAGTTTACTTAGTTAATGCCAATGACCATGGCGGGATGGCAGTAGAATTAACACTTGGCACCCAGAGTTCGTCAAAAGGAAACAGAATTGGTGGGGGTTGATGCTTTCAAATGCTATCTAGGAAATCCAGCTGAAGAATATATAATTATCAGATGAGAATAGAATGGTCATCATCTTTAATGTTAAGTTTAAGTTCACAAAGTATCAAGAGACTGGCTATCAGTGCCTGAGGAACTGTAAGCCAGCAAGAGTCAGGATCTTCAACAGAGTCACGAGAAATTCAAAGTCATCTAACTTTCTGTTTTCTCTTTCTTTTTTCCCCCTCAAGGGTATCCTCACTACTGAATGTAAGTATCTTGTTGAATTCCATTAGTAATCGTATTTGTTGTTCATTTGATTAATCTGATATAGATGTCATTCTTCCAAAATAAAACAGCAAAAGCTGATGAACTTCTCGAAAAACTACTCCGATAAAATCAAGAATTGAAAAACAAATCCCCATGAAAAGGCAACGACCAGGGCCACATCTTTCCGCTGAAAGAATAAGTTCGATGTCTAGGAGTTTCACAATAAGAGATGAGGCTCCTCAGCCCCTTGGGCCTGTTGCCCCATCCAAACAGATGATAGTTGAACTGCCTCTTGCTTCCATTTTCCTGACTTTGTTCTCTATGCCTTAATGCCTGTATCTAACAAAAATAATATCCATTGGCCTTGCCACAACAGCAGTAAATCTTGCAGCAGAGGATTAAAACAGGGTTCAAGAATTCAAGGAGTAAGGGTTAATCCAGAAGCTTCCACGGGATTGCATGTGATATCCAGTGTAGCATTATAAGTGTGAAGCAATTGGCCGAGAGTCAGCGAAGTTACTTCCAGAGGATAATGGGTAATTGGAGATTAGTCCAAAGGAAGGAAATGGGCAGGGTAGGAACATAGAAGAAACAAAAAGTAAATATGTAGCAAGCTGAATGCTCTAACATTTTTGGAGTTTTGAACTCTTTGTTCTGTTTGGTTTATTAATTCCTTTCAAATTAAGTATTTCATTATCTGTTTAAAATTAAAGAGTTCTCATGGGCACATTAGTAGTATGTCTACCTCTGGGCCAGGACTCCTGTCTTCAGGTCCCACCTGATCCAAAGATGTGTAATGACATCTCTGAACAGGTTGATCGGGGGGACAAAAAATCCATTAAAATTAAACTTTGAAGTACAAAATATGTTGCAGTAGATCAAGCTATAATATTTAACATACGTCTTGGATTGTGCAGGGTTGCAGTCTGAGGTCTGTAAGAGCTATTTGTGCCGCCTTGAGTTGGGGTCATCTGGCAGCTGCAAAGGATTTACTGACATCTGCTGGAGATTCAACAAATTACATTCACAAAATTGTTTTGCATTGTTATCTGGGTTCGCCACATACAATTATTGGCAAGGGAACAAATGTGGAGAATTTGTATTTAACATTTAATTTTTGCCATCGTCTACCCTATGTAGACTTTCTGTGCAGCTTGCAAATTGAAGGCAGATAAATCTATGGCAAGATGGAGCCTCATGATAGTTGGGACATTCTGCTCCCAATGGAACAGAAGGGAAATTAAATTTTGCCGACATTCTCTTTGCCAGCCTCCCACTTTGTGCTACCATAAAATTGAGCTCACTTAGAACTCTGCTACCCCGTCCCAACTTGCACCAATTTCTGCCTCTATGGTGCTGAGTTGCCTGTGGTACAGCATAGTTTTAAACTGCCAAATTTTGATTGAAATATCTTGGGACATTTTATTACATTCAGGACTGTACCATAGCTCTGGGATGTCTCAGCCTTACTATGTCTGTTTCCTCTCTCTCTCTCTCTGCTTTTAATACTGACCGTAAATGGCAATGAAAAATCAGACATTGGTATAAAGCTAAACCACCAGGAATGATTTGCAACTTGAAAAATAATCTTGCACAGCCAAAAATAAGCATTACGTTATGTTACTCTTGCAGCAATGAAACTTGTATTATTGTGATCAAGTGACACCAAATGTTTTTGAGTGAAGAGAAAAAAATGACTGACAACAGCCCTCAGATTGGTTGACTTGCAATTTGCTGCTCACTTGAGAGAGCAGTGCAGGCAGAAACATCCAAATCCAGCAAACTGACAATGCCTCACTCCCTTATCTCTCTGTGAGTGATAAAACAATTTTAAAAATCCAAGGGCCCTTAAAAAGTGAACTAACGGAAGAAATTTAACTATTGAACCAAAGAATGACCATTGTTCAACAGACAACACCATGTCATCGTTGCTAAAATCAAAATAACTTTGAGAGACAACTCATCCCACCCTCGTGGACTGGGCTTCTGATCATTTGATCAAAAAGTCAAGTGTATTTACAATAAATAGTTATTACCCTTTTCATAACAAAATGTGGTGTGAATTTCCTTTGTGCTGTTTCGCAATGGATCAGCTAATTTGATACCTTGATGGTTTCAATTATTTTCACATTTATGATGCCTTCTGGAATAGGGGGACTCCATTATTCAGAGTCAGAGCGGCCTACACCACAGAAAAAGGCCCTTTGGCCCTGCACTGGTCAGAAACAACCACCTAGCTATTCAAATCCTATTTACCAGCACTTACTCATAATTGTGGCTCACTCCTCCCAGTTGAGCAGTAATACTGACCTTTAAAACTTAGCACTTTGCTCACCTGAACTGAAAGCCACTGACGTGTATGACCAATTGTCACATTGTATTTGACAAATCCCCTGTGAAGTGGCTTGGGACATTGTACTGCATTTTGTTCTGTACCTTCAGAGGCTGATTCTAAAAGAAAACATGAACAAGTTTGCATCGGATATCATCTCGGTCACATTTCTCAGTTCAGCTGCTGAAAGTTTAAGGAAGTATGCGCAGGGTCTTTTGTGAAAAACATGAACTTACACTTAAAAACTGGAAGTGGGGGCTGCGTGTGCCATTGTCACGCTTCGAGGTTATACCATTGTGGATGAATGATTTTATTGTCACACGTATTTGGGAAAACAGTGTTCTGGTCTCTGGGCAGCATTCCCCATTGGTAGGGATCACTGGCCAACATCGTTAGGAGTACAAATTAGGGCCTGAGCCAACACTGCAGCCGTCACCCCGCCAACACCATTAGGAGTCCTGACCCGGGCCTACCGTGAGGCAAAGCTGCAGCTTCCACCTCGGTAATAAGAAGGAGATGGATGAAAAGGAAAGAAAAGACGGATACGGCCGACCTGGAGTGGACAGGCTCAGGAAACCGAAGGCTACCTGCCATGCCGGCACCGCATAATCGTGTAATTAGACATAGAGCAATGTGACCACCAAAGATATTTGAGCCACTTAAGGTATGGCTAGCACCAACTGACCCCGAAAATATCCACAGCTTTATAACTCCCACCAAAAAAGTGAGGTGAATGGGTTGGAGTGATATCTGGATGAACCCCCATCCTTGGTTTGCCGCATTTCAAGAAGAACAAGCAAGACCTCAAGAAACCAAAACCGTGCTTGACAAGAATGGCTGCAAAGTTGAGCTTTATTTTTCTGTCCATTCAACAGAAGATGAAGATCTATTTAAGTAATTTCTTTTCATTGGCAACACAATACTTTTCACTGCCTTTTCTCAAATACGTGTGACAATGAAATAATTCATCCACAGTGGCTTAACCTAGTTGTGCAACAATAGCATACGCACCTCCGCTTTTGGTTTTAAGTATGCGTTTATGTTTCTCACACAGGATCCCATACATACTTTCTTAAACTTTCAGCACCTGAACTGAGAAATGTGACTGAGATGGTATCTGATGTAAACTGTTGACGTTTTGCTTCAGAATCAGCCTCTGAAGATACAGAACAAAATTAAAAGTGCTGTTATGTCCATATCAGCCAAAATTGATAACTGTAACACCTGATCCTTTTATGGCTGATTTGCCAACTATTAGCTACAAAAATACCCCACCCTCCTGTGTCTTAGCTCTGACCTTCTCCAGAGAATGTTCTTCTTATTTGATTAAATTGGACTTGTTTCTTGTTTTTGATTTTTTTTTTAATATACAAATTCACAGGAGATTAAAATGACTGGATAAACAATTGTTTTTTGTTCATGGACTCCATGTTAGATCAGTCAGCCCTCCTTTTTCAAAGATACATTCTCCTCAGTTTCCTCATATTTGATTTTGGGAAATCTTTGCTATAACATAGGGATATATAATCTGCAAATAGAACGAGTGCGGTTTGGTGTTTGGTGGTCAGCGTAGATATAGTAGGCCAAAAGACATGTTTCTATGCTAATGACTCTATGACTAATAATTTTGGTGATTTAATTATGTGATGAGATAAATTGTTCCATATCCCATTCTTGTAAAATCAGAATAGATAATTCGTTCAATTCATTCCTCAATCCTTCTAGTGATAAATCCCAAAGCGAGGCGAAATAAAATCTAGTTAAAAATGCAAAAGCATGATTATTTTGCTTACTGCTTTAAATGATACAAGGTCAATTTTTTTACTTGGAGTTAGCAGTTGAATGAAAAATTATCTCAACCAAAAGCATTTACCCTGTTTATTTCCGTAGATGCTGCCTGACCTGATGAGAATTTCCAACATTTTTTAGTTAGCTTTTTGATTTCTAACATCTGTAATATTTTGGGTTTGTTTCAGAGTACAATGAGTGTGCTTGGAGTTAAGTGATTGAATTCTGGAACTGTGAATCAAGTTCTAGCCTACATCTCTGAGTGAAAGTTATGCAGCTGTCCAAAAGAAACGTAGATAGGATACAGAGGAAAGGCTGCAGACACTGCAATCACGTTAGATTCCTGTCCAAAACAGGAGGATTGGGAATCCTAACCTCATCATTCTTCAAATGTACTTGGGGCCTTTGTAAAATACAGTCAGATACAAGAACCTCCATCTACAAAACAACATTGATGTAGAAAATATTTCAGCCTTTTTTTTATTGCAAAAGAAGGGTACAGATTAAAAATGGAAGTTGGTAGACATTAACAGATACCTAGGGAAAAAACAGGTTTTCAAAATGCTCATGGTGGGACAGGAAAAGGGTAGTAAAGTAGAGCAGTTTAACAGGAGTATTTCAGAGCATCATAAAATGAAGAGGGAAAGCGTAAGAGATCAAAAATGATGGGTGAAATGACACACCAGAATCACAGTGGAAGGGATTCAATGGTAGAATTACATCAATCAATAGAAGGATTTGTAAATGTCTATGAAGATTTGAACTCAACTGCTCTATGGACAGAGAGACACTGGTGACAGGCAAATGAGACACAGTGAACAAGTGCAGATTGGTTGTAGAGATTTGAATAAGTTGGAGTTCATATAGGATGGAAATCAGGAGGCTAGCAATAGGGAAATGGAATCCTGTCATTACATTGATTTGCATAACATTCTAATTTTGTTTTAAACAGTTATTATGAAGCCTGGAGATATCGTGGTGACAAGCATAACCAATGTTTCCATCTCTCTGGCCTGGGAGGGACCTGCAGAAATGAATGGCACCCAGTATAATTTCAGCATTACCTACAATTCTTCTGATATGAATGAAACCAAAATAGAAGTGTCAAACTTCACCACAATAACTGACTTACTTCCTGGAACCAAGTACACCATCAGTGTAGCAACTATTAATGATAATGACACAAAGAGTGCTCCTGTGGTTAGAAGTGTGTTTACTCGTAAGTAAAGCTCGGTAGTTTTGAGTTTCCATTGCGAATAATTTCCGAATTATGATCTGAACACTGCACTGCTTTTGTCTTGGTGAAACTATGGACAACTTTTCCTGCAAATTAGTTGAATAAGCCCAAATGTACTGCCTGCCACGTGTCAATGTTATCAGGCATAATGAGTCTGTGACTAAATGAAGGCCCTGGCTCCTCAAGGTTCTAGGATAGGTATAAACTAAGACCAAAAACATTTTACCCAAGTGAGGATGGAAGCTACAAGATAAATATCACCTCTCAATTTATTTAAACTAATCAATAATTTCTGCACCAGTGGACAGGCATGTGATTTTAATTGACTGTTATTCAGATGATTAATCCTGGATTCATATGACCATGGTTGTCTGTGTGCCTGAGAATCTGGGAGTAGAGTGATGCAGGCAGCTTCCCTCCATACCAACCAATATGCTTAATCAGTCAGTGGAAAGTTGCTTTTCTGACCTGAGGGTCTGACCAGTTTAGTTCAGATTTCCTACACACTCTGAACATATGGCAGCACCCTCTTTCCAATCCACCAATCATGTTGTGTTTTAAACCATCCCAACATCCCAGCCAAAATATTATGGCTGAAAGTTGAATAGAAAACCCGAATGATTCTGCTCTGCTTGGAGAAAACCAGCTTGAAATGTAAAAACGGGTATCAAGAGTTTCTCCGGGCATATATAAAGGAGAAGGGTATATTCGTGGAAAGTTGGACTTCTGGAGAGAGAGAATGGTAAATGAAGTGAACAAATGTTTTGCTTTTGTCTTCACACTGGAGAATAAAAAAGCATCCAGAAATAGCAGCAAGTCAGGAGGTGGATGGGAGAGAGGAACTTGCTGAAATTATGATCACCAGGGAAGCAGTATTGCACACATTGCTGGGGCTATGGACTGACAAGTCAGCCTAAGATCCTAAAAGAGGTGGTTAATGAGATAGTGGATGAATGAGTGTTAATTTTCCAAGATTTGCTCAATTTTGGAATTGTTCTGTTGAACTATACAGCAGCAAATATAACTCATGCATTCAAAAAGGGAGGGAGGCCAGACAATAGGAAATGATGGGACAATGTTAGAATCATCATTAAGAAGGTTTAAGCTGGGCACTTAAAAAAAAATCACGGTCATGGGAAAGGCCAGTATGGCTTTGTGAAAGGGAAAGTATGTTTAACAATTGGAAGGTTTTGAAGGAGTAACATATGTGATGAATATGCTCTCCAGATGTGGGAGAGCCCATTGGTGTACTGTATTTGGATTTCCAGCAGATAACTCACAAGGTGCCATAAAAACGATGCTTATGCGAAGTAGAAATATATGGCGTAGGGAGTCACCTACTAACATGAATGGATAACACAGTATTCACAAATGGATCTTTTACTGAATAGCAGTATGTGACGAGTGGAATCTGCAGAGATCTATGCTGGGATGACAGCTTGTTGACCGGTCAAATCAATGACTTACATAAACAGTGTGAAGACATGGTAGCCAAATTTGCAGCTAACTCAAAGATAAGTGACAAGTTACGTTGCAAGTAAGGCATAAGAAGGTTGCAGACCAATATAGATAGATTAAGTGACCATGCAAAAATTAGCGTATAGAATATTCTGTGACAAAACGTGAAATTGCTCACTTTGGCTGGAAGAATGAAAAAGCCAAGTATTATTTAAATTGGAAGTTAGTACAAAATTGAAAAGTACTAGATGAGTCACTAAATGTTACTGTGCAGATGCAGCAAGTAATCAAAAAATGTTAAAGGAATACTGTCTTTAATATGAAATACTGTTCACTGTATTAGTCACCTTATTTGAGGAAGGATGTAAATGTACTGGATGCAATTCACTGGGAGTTTGCAAAATTAACACCTGGAATGCTTGGTTTGTTTCATGGTTTAATTTGATTTCTTATTTTCACATGTACCTAGGTGCAGTGAAACGCTTTGTCTTGCATCCAGTCCAGGCAGATCATTCCATTATAAAGTGCGTTAGGGCAATAGAACAGAGGGAAGAATACAGCAATCTTTTACTTATAAATTCTGTGTCTGCTACTACCTCTCTCACTAACACCTGAAGAAGGACTGAGGCTCCAATGAAGGCAAGCATACCAAACACCACCTTCACAGTCCTATCTATCTGCAAGTCTACCTTTTAAGGAACTATGAACTGCACTCCAAGGTCTCTTTGTTCAGCTACACTCCCCAGGACCTTACCATTAAGTGTATAAGTCCTGTCCCGATTTGCCTTTCCAAAATGCAGCACACCACAATTACCTGAAAAAAACTCCATCTGCCAGTCTTTGACCCATTGATGAAAATCCTGTTGTACTCTGAGGTAACCACCTTCACTGTCCAGTTTTGGTGTCATCTACGTTCTTACTAACCGTACCTCCTATGTTCACTTCCAAGTCATTTATATAAATGACAAAAAGCCGTGGACCCAGCACCTATCCTTGTGGCACACCGCTGGTCACAGGCCTCCAGTCTGAAAAGTGACCTTCCAACACCACCCTCTGTCTTCTACCTTCAAGCTAGTTCTGTATCCAATTGGCTAGTTCTGTCTGTATTCTGTGTGACCGAACCTTGCTAACAATGGAAGGTTGGCTTGCGTGATGGACTGAGCTGTGCTTGCAACTCTCAGTAGTTTCCTACAGTCCTGGGCAGAGCAGTTGCCTTACCAAATGTGATGCAACTGGAGAGAGTGCTTTCTTTGGTGTGTCTATAAAAATTGGGGGGGAAAATGAGGACAGGTTTACAGACTCTGGTTCCTTTCACTGAATTTTGGAAGAGTGAGGAGTGACTTAATTAAAGTACATAAAATCGTAAAGTGTCTTGACAAGATGGATGTGGAAAGGATGGTTTCTCTTCTGGATCAGTCCAGAACCAGGAGGAACTACTTAAAAGTTAGGAATGACACTTTCTCGGACAGAGAGGAGGAGATTTTTTGCTTCATCTGAAGGCTATGCAACTTTGGAATGCTTCACTTCAGAAGGTAGTATTTTTAAGGTGGAGATGGATAGATTCTTACACAAGGAAATCAAAAGTTATTGGGGTTGATGGGAATGTGGAATTCAAACCTCAGCCATGATCATGTTGAATTGTGGAGGGGAGAATGTCCTTCTCTGTTTCTCATTGGTATGTTAACCTTTGTATGATTTGTTTCACTATTTTACACCCTTGACTCCAGAAGTGGGTAACTTTCTTTTAAAAAAAAAAGTCCTGTGTAGTGGTTCAGTCTTAAAGTTTGGACTGCTGTGGTTGCAATTTTTCCAAGCTGTAAGAAATCATTTTTTAACCTGTTTTACTTAATTATGTGTGGGTGTTAATTTATCCATATGATTCAATAACACAGTTGTTAAACAAACAGCTACATGGAGCTGCAAAGAATCTAAATCAGAATGGGGTGGTTTAATTATTCAAAAATTTGTATTGTCTAAGGGCTTTACAAGCTCTGTATGTTGGAGTAAGTTTGAAGGACCTCTTGGAGGGAGTTAGGCTTTTATATGATGTTTGTGATGGCCAGTTCAATGTAGTGGATTGGAATTGGCATGATATGGATTGGCCCTGCTGAGTTTCTCGTGGCTCATGGACAGGAGTGGAGGAACAGGCAGTATGAGGCTGATGTTGTTCTCAACATCCGGTTTACTATTTGCAGAATCAAATACCAAGACCAACGTAACCCTTGTGAATTGCAACAGCACGTTGGTTACTCTGAGATGGGACTGTCAATCAGACTACAAAGTTGACTGCAGGTCTAAGGTGGAGATGATTGGAGATCCATCTTCAAGTAGCATTGTTTTGGATGAATCTATTACAGTGGTGGATCTGAGCCCTGTGGAAAGGACAATGTTGACATTTCTCCCGAATTTGTGGATGGATTGTGGACATCATTTGTTCGCCAACACGACTTGCTCTTCAGGAGGGTGCTACTAAGCTACCTGTTTGAACTGCTACAGTTAGGTGTTAAGGTGTTTTTCTGTTATGAATTGTGCTGTAGTGTGGTTTGCTAGACCATTTTCAGAGGACAGTAAGATGCGATTGTTTTGGTGGTGGCCTGGAAACACATGTAGAAAACCAGTTCAGAGTGGCAGATTTCCTACCTTGAAGGTCATGAGTGAATTGTACGTTTTCTTTTGAACAGAAGTCAACAATAGTATCATGACTGTTGTGACTAGGATTCACATTTAAATCCAGCTTTATTGATGAGTTAGAACAATGAATTCCAAGAGCTTTCACATGTCGGCGTTTGCACTTGTGACCACAGAAATTAGCCTGGCCCTCTGAACGTAATGATCAAATGACTATAGTTGTGCAAATGGACAGGTGTTTGTTCTCTTGGAGGGTAATGAATGCCTGCAGTTCTCTGCCCATGAAGTTGTGGAGGCGAGATCAATGAAAGTGTTAAAGAAGAGGTTCAGAGATTTCTTTATCAAGTACTGTGCATTTGACAGCTATGCTCAGCTGGAGTAAAAAAACGACAAGCAGTCTGAAGGAGATCAGACATCACATTGTGTGGTGGGATACTTGTCGGCTGAATGGCCTATTCCCGCAGCTCTGACATGTGAGTTTATGGTCTGTGAGACACAACTGGTGATTCTCATTTCATCACATCAATAGGTTGGTGGTGAAATGGTCGATTTTGATTTCTCATCAATGTACCTATCAATCCATCGTCAAGCTGACTACAGTTGATATTGAAGGTTCTGCTCATCATCTTACCTTTATATCAGCAGTGAAGCGCGAAACTGAGATATCTGATTACTGCTTTCATGTGTGGAGCCAAATCTGTGGTGTGTTCATTTATTGGGCAAATGACAGAGGAGAATGTCAAAGCTGCAGTATGAGACACCAGTTAATTCTTGTCAGAGTCAACCAGTTAACCAGAATCAGTGAGGCAACTTGTTCACTTTCTGGACTTGACAAATGTCATTGACAGTAATAGCGAACGTACCTTGAGGAGAGAGAGTTCACAAATGAATTGGTCAGGGCACTTCTGCACCTGGAGTAAGTTTAAAGGATCTCTTGTTACAAGATAGGTTATTGATGTGATGTTTGTGATGGCCAGTTCAGCTTACAGGATCGGAATTAAAATGGTATGGATTGGCCCTGCTGAGATTCTGCTAGATAATGAGCAGGTGTGGAGGAGCAGGCAATGTGAAGCTGATGTTGTTGTCACCATCTGGTTACTGTTTACAGAACCAAAGGC